>NW_010412418.1:9319-16969 GCF_000710305.1 Buceros rhinoceros silvestris
TGTCAGGTCAGGTTGGCCCCTGGGGCTCTGAGCAAGCTGCTCTAGTTGCGGATGTTCTTGCTCTATGCAGGGGGCTGGACTGGCTGACCTTGAAAGGTCCCTTCAACCCAAATCAATAATTCAATGATTATAAGGTACCCATAGAAAATAGATGATGACTTTGCTCCCTTTCAAGATTTGTCCCACTCATCATGGTGTTGCCTGGGCAGTGATTGGGGCACAATTCATGGTTCACACATCAGCAGGTTGAAGAACATCCTGGACATCATCTGGACTGTGAATCCACCAGTATCCTCAAACTGATAGCTGTTATTAAAACTGAACCACGGACTCACGTAGACACAACAGACTGTCTCATCGTCACTGGGATCTACCTCTTCCTGGTTAGAAAACACCATGAGGAAGACCCTTCCCTTAGCTAAGCGCTTGCAGGTGTTTCCTGGTGTTTCCAAGTGTGGAGACTGGCCGGGTTCTCCCTTTCAATGCGTCATTCATGGGGTGGCCGTGACAAAGCCTTGGGATGTGCTTGGAGCCACAGCAAGGACCCTCGGGGCGCTGTAATTTTCAGAATAAACAGACCATCTGATAAGAAAACCCCAGGAATAGATATTTTCTGGAGCAGGTATTTGCAAGGGAAGTGGACGGAGATTGATCTCCAGATAGACAGCCACCAGGGAGAGGGATTGCCTATCCCCTGTCCCTCCGGTTTCCATAGGAGTGAGTCACTCACCTTCCTGTGGCAGGAGGAAACCCTCCCGCTTTCATGCAGCCCCACGGATTGGCTCTCCTCCAGCCTTTCCTTTGTAATGAGGCTGCTATATTGGGATACAATGACCTGCTTCTTCCCATGTCCCCCAGGGCCAATGGTGTGGGCTGGGGAATCCCTGGCACAGAAGTGATCTTCCATACCACTCTGGCTCCATGCTGTCTGACCCACCACGCTATGGGGTGGTGGCAACAGCAGGGACCAGTGGGAAAAGCTGATGGACAACTCTGGGCAAGGCTCACTGCTGATGTTAACCAGCTCAGCAGAGCCATGAAGACCAGGGCAACCTCTGCATGTCCCCACAAAGACTGGTGTGAGGGATCTGTGATCACCTTCCATGGGCCATGAGGAGGTGGGACATGGTCATGTTCACCGACATAGTTTTAGGGCATCTGGGGAACATACTGCCAGGCTTATAGATGTCCTCTGCTCTGAAATTCAGCTTCCAAAATAACCTTTGAACCCAGCTGGGCAGCGTGACAGGGGTGAAAGGGCAGCAGTGTGGGACCAGCCTTTCCAGCAACTGGGGCATAAGCTCTATACCAAGCTTTGATTTCCTCCAAGAAGCCCATGAGCTCTGTGATGGATGGAGAGCAGTACCCTGAGTGGAGCAATTGCTCAGGAGGAGGGCGTCTTTACTCAGGGACTCAGGGCTGAGGCAGCCAGCAATATCCTTGGTCCTGTCAACATGTCTATGAATGCTCACTGGCCACACCGGTTACTCACCACAAGGGAAAGCCTGTGCCTCAGATTCCCCATCTGTTAATGGTGACTACAGAGCAAGTGTTACACCTCCACATCTCCTCAAGAGCCTAAACCAAAACCATGCCAATGGAATGAAGCCGAACGGTTTAATTGCATTAGCTAATTACATTTCCATGCTATTTCCCCCTTGTTTACAACAGCAATTTTTCAAGTTGTTGCATTTTGCTGTCTCCGTTTCAGCCCTGGGAGCTTCTTGCCACTTATGAAACGGAGTGACAGCGGCAGGACTGAGGTTCTGGTTGAGTCTGGGGGCACCATCATTTCCCCTCTTGAGCCCCAGGAGATGCTCTAGGGGGAGGATGGAGCTACTGGTAACTGCATCTCCCTGTCCTGCTCCACCAAGAGCTGGTGAGGCTCTAAGGGGTGGTGGGCACTTTGGAGCAGATGGAGGGGGTTTCCCAGTTAAGGTGGGTGCAGGACCCCTGGGGAATATGTCAAATGAGAAATCTGTTGGCTTCAGAGCCCATTGGCTGTGGATGAAGTCAACTTGTTGCCGTGTGAATGAAACAATCCATCATTTGGCTTTTGGTGGAGAAAATAAAAAGCCCAGTGAATGCTGGAGAGCCATGGCATGCACACAGCAGAGGGTTCCTTGGTACTTAGGGTGTGGACATGCCTGTGTTCTCCATCTCTTCTTCAATGTTAGGAGGTCCTGGGTGACTTTCTGCCTCATTGATGGGGACTTACTGCCAGGAGATCTTGTCCATGTGATCCCAAGCTTCAGCAGAGCCTGCAGGACTAGGAGAATAAATGAGGCTGGGGGTGTCATCTGGAGTCTCCGCTCCAAGTCTGACCTTCTGGACCTCTGCTCCAAGCCTGCTCCAAGCCTGACCTTCAGCAAAGGCAGGCTGTGTCAAGGACAGGCTTGACTCTTTCTAAGGATGGAATTTTCCTGCTCTCTGGGCTGTCTTCCAACCTTTGTCTACCCTTAGGGGACTTTTTTTTTTCTAGTACTTAATGGAAGTTTCCCTTTTTGCAACTTGTGACTCTGCTTCTTGTCCCATCACCAGGCAGTTCCATCTCCTCTGCACCATGCCGGCAGGGAGCTGCAGGCAACAATAAATTCCCCCTTGGCCTTTTCCTTCCCCCTGCACACCTATCTCTCAGCCTCTTCTCCCATGTCCTGAATTCCAGCTTGGTGTGGTCACTCTGGACCTATCTGCCACCCTCTACCCGGTACAGGGTACCCTCGAACTGGACTCACTGCCCAGACATGGTCTCACCAATGCCAAAGAGAGTGCAAGAATCACTGCCCTGGTCCTGCTGCCTGCATTCTTGCAAATGCCACCCAGGGCATGGTTGACCTTCGCTGCTGCAAATACACACTTCTGATTTGGGGGCAACTTGTGGCCACCAGCTGCTTCCAGCTGGCCACCCCAGCCTGGCCTATTGCACAAAGTTAGCATGTCCCAGAGGCAGGACCCTGCACTTGTCCTTGTTGAACCTCTTCAGGTCTCTCCTGCAGCTCTGCCTCCAACAAGTCGACCATGCTCCCCAACCCAGTGGTGGTCCCAAACTCGCTGAGCATTTTCCATCCCATCATGTGGTTACAAGAGGGATGGAGGTTGTTAAAAGAGTGCTTGAGTATGCCCTGGTCCTTCAGCCCTCCCTGGAGCATGCATGAGGGGACATTGCATCTGTGGGATCTACAGACCTCAGCCAGAAATTGGGTTAACTCTTCATATCCCTTCCCCTCCCAGCTCTTTGAGTCACTTCCCAAAGAGTTCACGGCATTTCGTCATCAGGCCAGAGAGAGGAAAAGTCATTGGAAGTTTATGCTTGGATTTAAGAGGATTATCATGCTCTTCATGCACGTGTGATGAGGTCTTGTGGGGTGAAGACCAACTCAGCACTGCATGACATTTGGGGCTGCCTCACTGCTGCCAGCTCCTTATCTAAAAGGTCATCTTCACAGCATGGTGGACATGAGCCCTGTCCCACCATCATGCCTCTTGCCCTCCTTGGCATTGGACATTGCCTGCTAGCACCACCCAATTCTCCATTTAGTTGAGGTGACATCTTGTCCTGCTGCTTTGGTTTAGTGCCCATGAAAATGTTGATGGATGCTCCTTGGCTGGAAACAGCTCACAAGGGTTTGGGGAGCATGGATTCACCCACGGATCCTTCCCAGGTTAGGAGGGGGGTGAGGGTTAGGGTTAGGTGATGCTCCCTGTCCCGTGGTTTTCCATGGAGATCCCACATAGATGCATTACTTGGGTAAGGGATGACCACTGCCCCTCACACCCACACCACTTTTGGGGTTGCCCTGTCCTTATTACCCCAGCCTTGACTATCCCTATAAAGACACACACAGGGGCCTTCTGGCTCAAATCAAGTAGCCACCCAACAACACACTCATTTGAAGTTCCTGCTCATGGGCTCTAGCCAGGTTTCACCAACAGGACAGTGATGAATGAGAGGACCTTTGGTGAAGAGTGAGACAAGGGAAGGCCACAGAGGGCTGACAAAAACATGGGCAAGACAAAGGGCTGCATTTAGAATGCAATGAGATCAGAAACACCTTGGTCCAAGGGACTGCCCAGCCCTGGGCAATGCCTTTTGTAACTGGAAAAGAGATTCTCAGGAGAGGAAAACCACTCCCATGTCCCTGCAAGGGCAACCTTTACCCCTAGGCAGCGTTTTCTTTTTGACCTCAGCTGGTGAATCCGTCTCACCCAGGGCATGGGGATGCTCTGTACCTACAAAGTTCGTTGTGGCTTGTGCAGCCATGGAGGCTACTCGTGTCCTATAGCCACTAATATATATCCCAGATGCTAACCCAGAGCCAGGAACGGGGGCGTTCATGGCACCAGACTGCTCACGGCATTCCCACATCGCCAGGGCTCTCCAATCATGTCCCAGCCTGAGCTGGGACCTGCTGTGATCAGCAGCCAAGCAGGGCTCAGCAGATGAGTCAGCCATTCTTCACAGCACAGCCAGCCTTGTATGATAGTTTTTGGGGAGTTCGGACATGTAGAAGAGGAAACACCAGCAGCAAAACTGGCCTGTAAAAACAGCAGCAGCAGCAAGCAAAGATAGGAAATCTTCCATTGCATGTTTTAGATGCATCTGTGCCATGAGCACTCCTGTGAGATCATGGAATCACAGAATGTTTTGGGTTGGAAGGGACCTTTAAAGGTCATCTAGTCCCACCAGAGTCTTGGGCTTCATGGTGCCATTTTGCTCAAGCAAATGCCGGCCACATCACAGAATCACAGAATTATTTGGGTTGAAAAAGACCTTTAAGATCATTGAGTCCCCCCCATTCCCCCAGCATTCCTGACAGGGCCTCACTAACCCCTGGCCCTCAGCACCACCTCCACAACGCTGGCAAACCCCTCCAGCCATGGGCACTCCACCACTGCCCTGGGCAGCCTGGCACACGCCTGCACAACCCCAACGGGCAACAAATGCCTCCTCAGGGACAACCTCAACCTCCCCTGCAACAACTGTAGGACAGTTCTTCTTGTCCTGGTGCTTGTTCCTTGGCAGCAGAGACCAATCCCCACCTCACTCCAACCTCCTGTCAGGGAGTTATGGAGAGCCAGAAGGTCTCCCCGGAGCCTCCTTTGCTCCAGGATCAACCTCCCCGCCCCGGTCCCTCAGCTGCTCCTCAGTGCACTTGTGCTCCAGACCTTTCACCAGCTTCGTTGCCCTTCTCTGGACACGCTCCGACCCCTCAAGGTCCTTCTTGCAGTGAGGGAATCCAGCCCTTTTCCTGATCTTTGTTAAGTAAGTCATGAATTTCCAGATGTTCATCTTCTCTATATGCTGAAGGCCCAGGATAAGGCTTAGCTAAGCTCATGTTCATGCCTCTAAATGCCGGGACTTTCCAGGTTTACAATCAGCATTTGTGAACAGGCAGAGCAAATGGATTAATTACGTTAACAAAGATAAAATAAATTCTGGTTTCATTTCCCCTATGACTCAGGCATGAAAATTCACTCTCTGGAGAGGATGTTGTGTAAGAATGGGCTTGGTAAGTGGATTTTACTGTTTGCCACTGTGACCTACCAACCATTCTCAGAGAAGAAAAACATTTCATGGAGCATGATCAACACATTTGAGGCACCAAAGAGCAATTTTCTGCAGAAAATGGCAGGTTTTCTAGTATGGAGGAGCTGTTTTTATGCAGGTGATGTATAAACCCAGCAGTCTTTCAGTCTGCACACCTGACCTGGGGTTTATTTAGTGCTGCCAGGAATTTGTTGTTAATCTGCTAAGGTTGAACAAACTCTGCTTTGGGAGAGCAAAATGAGGCTGCTCGACCTTTTGTACCAATGAGAAATCAGCACTGAAAATCGTGTTTGTGCGGGTTTTATTGCTGCTTTCTGATGCTCAGGAGAAAAGCAGCAAGATGAGTGTGCTCACAGAAAACTCAAACCAGTAAATTATCCATATTTTTACATTTAGAAGTTAAATTAGGGGATTACTTATTGTTAAAACACTTTGGTTAAATCTGATAATTACAGGTACAATCTCTTGTCTGAGTGTGTACTATGGTATACTGAAGGAGAATAAAAATCTCTGGGGCCATTTGGTTTATTTTCTTTCATGTATCGGGGCTTTCATCCTTCCGCATGTCTCAAAGCCTCACCCTCAAAATAAGATCATTTCACTGGCATAAAACAAGCAGCAGAAGAGAAAAGCAGAGGGGAGTGGGGCTGATCTCTGCGTCTTTGCCCATTTAAAACAGGGATAAATGTGCTTTGCTGGTAACTTTGTTTAGCGAGCATGATGCTTGACCACAGAGCATCATCTCTATGGACAGGAGCTGGCAATATGCGCTTGTAGCCCAGAAGCCCCCTGCGTGCCGGGCTCACCCCCAGCAGCGTGGGCAGCAGGTGGAGGGAGGGGATGCTGCCCCTCTGCTGCGCTCTGCTCTGCTCTGGGGAGACCCCCCTGCAGTGCCGGGTCCAGCTCTGGGCTCCTCAGCACAGCAGAGCCAGGGAGCTGCTGGAGCGGGGCCACAGGAGGCCCCAGCAATGCTGGCAGGGTGGAAGCCCTCTGCTGGGAGGCCAGGGGAGAGAGTTGGGGGTGTTGAGGCTGGAGCAGAGAAGGCTGCGGGGAGACCTTAGTGCGGCCTGTGAGTGCTTCCAGGGGCCTCTGAGAAAGCTGGGGAGGGGCTTTGGATCAGGGTCTGTTGGGCCAGGACAAGGGGTGATGGGTTCAAGTGGAAGAGGGAGATTGAGACCAGAGAGAAGGGAGAGATGTTTGACACTGAGGGTGGGGAGATCCTGTCCCAGGTTTCCCCGAGAGGTGGGAGAAGCCCCATCTGTGGCCCCATGTGAGGTCAGGTTGTCCCTTGTGGCTCTGAGCAAGCTGCTGTAGTTGCAGATGTCCCTGCTCCCTGCAGGGACTGGGTGAGCCTGAAAGGTCCCTTCCCACCCAAACCCTTCAGGGATTCTACAATCTCCATAAAAGAGAAGCAGTTCTTTGTAGAGAAGAGTTTAATAGGAATTAAATCAAAAGAACTAGAGACACATTGGCACATTGTACCCACCATTTCCCCTTTGCAGGGGAAGTTTCAGTTCCCTTCTTGTGTGCCAAGGCCCACCTTTAAGCCATGCCTCCTCTGCAACGGCTCTCTTGAAGGAGCGTGTCAGGTCCTTCCTCAAAAAAGGGAAAAAATTGTTGACCTTGGCTCACACCACTTTCAACTTCAAACCTAGTTTCACTTCCTCCATTTCCTTCTTGCCTTGATGGGGGATGGGTAGCTCCAGTAACTACACACATCCATGGATAGGCACCTCCAAGGCCACCCATCCACCTTCTGATGTCTTTTCCTCCTGTCTCCTTTCTGGTGCTCCCTCTGGAGCAGTCAACAACCACAAAGATCACAGTTCCCCATCAGGTTTTCTTCTTTTTGTTTCTTTTCCCTTACTGGCACCCATGGACAGGCACTTCCTTGGAGGAACCAGCAGTGATGGGATCCCTCTCTGTAAGGATGCTCTTGCCTCCTACAGCCTCTTGCCCAAACAAGCAAAACCTCAGCGTGGCTTCATTTGTGTGTCTCTGGATGTAGTATTCGGTGCTGGGGTCTCGCCCACTTCATGCGGAAGACTGACATAGATGAAAAGGCAACAGAAAGTGACGTTTCCAAGATATGAGAGGGAAAG
>NW_010412418.1:17046-24859 GCF_000710305.1 Buceros rhinoceros silvestris
GGGAAAGAGATGTGAATGTTGCTGAATTGCACTATAGAAACACTGTGGTCAGAAGCAGTAGGAAAATTTGGGAAGAAATAATTCTCCTAATCCAACCATCACTTCAGTGTTTGAGATGGTAACATCATGCAAAGCATGAAGCATAAGAGAAAGTAGGATTTGGCTCATGACCAGAAGTCGATATGAGACTTGCCCAAGTCTCCTTTTGTTTGGAGAAGGTGCTGGGAAAAGGTCTTTGAAGGATCTGAGGCTGCATCCAGACCCTAAAGCTGAACAGCAGACGTTCTCCCAGGCTTCAAAGGTGGGAGTGTTTGGGTTTGGAAGGGGCTTACCTCCTAAAAGGACACTGCTCCTTACTCTCCTTGTTGTCCACGGCTATATGAAGAGAGGCAGAGCGATGGAACAGAGATATTAAGACTAGTCAGGGTGAATACATCTCTGAAAGCGAAAGCAGCAGGAGAAACATCAGTGCCAGGAGGGTGGGGATGGCTGGTGTTGATAACCAGGGCTGCAATGGCATGTGACCAAGTGAGGAACCCTGGAAATGGGCCATCTCAGTCCAGCCCAGGCAGCCACAGGCTGATATGGTCCTTGTGTAGCCGAGCCCTTGGCACAGGGTTCTGGTAATGGAAGCGTGCAGGAAGGTGCCAGCATCTTCACTGCCCCCCCACTCTGTGAGTCAACCGGCTCTACCCACACCACTCCTGATGAACATGCATCTGCTCTAAAAACCATCCAGAGCTGGAGCTGCCATGTACTTCCTGAACAACCAGCATGGACGCAGAAAGCAATCCAACAGTCCCTTTTCCTCTGCACCTGGTAAATAAGAAGCAGGAGATCTTCCCACCTCGTCTCCCAGTCAACAAAAGCTTTGAGCCCTCCTGAGTCCTGGACTGCCCCAGGACTGCTCTCAGACGCATTTTTGTAGAACCTCTCTCCAGGTGGTTATTCACTGTCTGTTCAAGAAGGACTTTTCCTCAGTTGCTCTGGAGAGATCCAGGAAACTCTTCCAGAGTGCTCAACCCTCCCCATCCACTGCCACATGATACCATCTACCCACGGTCCAAGCAGGCAGGGATGTGCCCAACTGGTGGACAGATAATGTTACGATCACAGAAATGTGCCCCAGCAAGTTTCAAGTTACACATTAACAAGAAACGAGGGAGAGCAGCAGTCACACGAACGGGCAGCGGAATTTACAGCAGGAACGCACATGTTGCTGAGCTCACACAGAAGGGACAATGGAGAGGACAGCCTCATCCCAATGTGCTCCTGCACAAGCTAGCAGCAGCAGGTCTCTGCGAGCTGGAGACACTAAGAGTGTGGCCAGGAAAACGGGACACGTGCTGCTTTTGGGATCAGACCAGCATCCATCAGGCCAGAGTTAGAGTAGGAGTTCATCAGTCTGCCAACAGCTTGTACTTCCAAGGAAGGTATTGGAAACCTCCAAACGTGGAGAAGTTCTCATAAAGCTGAGATGCTGCTACAGCTCTGACCTTGCACCTCCACACAGGCATTGGTTGCTAAAGATAGAAAAGTCAGTTGGAGACCTGTCAACCAAGAGCAGCACCTCCATTTTTGGAGCTTGCTGAGAGCCTCAGCTCAGCCTTATCTCAAAGCAGGATCTCATGGCCACCCTTTGAGTAGCTTCAGAGGTCCAATTTCACCATTGCTGAGCATGCCTGTCAGTCTGCCTTAGTACATTGCCACCTTCATCTTTTCCTGTGTTTTCTTACAAGAAAGTCGGGCTACTGGGAGCAATCTACACTTGTGAACACACCACCTGGAGACAGCCAGACACAGGAGCTTGGCTCTAGGATTCACCATGGGGAAGGGGTCTCCCATATGTTCATCAGATTTCTTCTCTCCATGACCATTGCCCATGCAACCATCCTTCCTCCCAAATCACCCTCTGTTTAAAAGCAGACACATCTTGGAGAATGTTCAGGCGCAGCCATAGTAACCTGATGTGGACCATTTGGTGGGGCAGCACAAAAGAGGTCTGCACTGCCAAGCACACTGAACTCAAGAAAAATGTTTTAATTCAGAGCAACAAGCAGTTTTGTGGTGATTGCCCTGGTTGTCCCACCTAATGCACGTTGGTTTGCTCTGGAGTCACAGCCCCGGAGCACACAATCTTGGTTCTTCCCACATGAAACCAAACTGGGACATCTGTTCTGGAAGAGCCCTGAACACACAGCAACACCTTTCAGGGATTCTTAGGTTTGTCCCAGTGAGTGTCCCCTCAGTTTTGTCCTCTGCAAGTACCAAGCAAGCATGGAAGGCATTGCAGAAAGCATCCACAACACCCCGGGGCAAGCAGCATTGTCATCTTTGTTGTCACACACTTCAATGCTGTGCAATTCCAGTGTTCCTCCCCTGTTTTTACAACCTGTCTCCTGCTTTGATGTTCTTTCTCTTATTCCCTGGTTCATGCCTCCTCTTGCTGTGTCCTTTTCTCCCCTCAGAGCTTTTGTCTTTTCTTTCATCCCTTTTCTCTTACTGTCCCACCCTTCCTTAATGCCATAATTTCCTCATAGTTATGTCAACCTCTTTGAGGTCACCTTCAGAAAGATGAAGGCCACCTTCCTGAAGATAAATTCAACAACTGCCTTTCAGGAGGGGCTCAGCAGGTGTGTCCCAGTCTTGAGGATGCTGAAAAGGTCTTCAGGTGACCTTGCTGTTCACTGGGATGTCCCTGTCTATGTCCACGTCCATGTCTGTGTCCATGTCATGTGGAATTTTGGAGAAAAGAGGCTAGTGGAATCTTGCTGATGCCCCAGTCCCTGGACCTTTTAGATGACCTTTAGGAAGAAGGCTGGTGGCAGTAACAACTCAGATCCCATCCCAACTCCACAGAAGTGATAGTGACAACTCCTGGTTCAACACAGATGTGGGTTCATGGTGTTATTATACGCAGACGTGGTGAATATGTGGAGCTGGTTCTTGATAGAAGGCCCTCACCCAACTCTGAGTGCCCACATGATCCACAATGTAAGCCCATGAAGCTGTGCCTGCTGTCAAAACATTCCCAAAACTTGTTGGAAGGCTCTTGGAGGCTCTTCTCATGTTTTCTTTACTCCCGTAATATTGGTGACCTTCTGCTCCTGGGGTGCAGCTGATGTTGCACATCTCCACATCAGAAAAGCAACCAATGAGTGATGCGACCTCATGGCTGTGCTTTGTGGGTCCCAATCCTACAGCCCCACAGATTTACTCTTACCCAAGGGCTAAAACCCATCACTGGACATCACCTTTATCTCCTCTCTTTGCCTTCCCCATCAGCTCCCAGCTCACAGGATAGGAGACAACACCAACATAAGGACGAGGCTGCGCTAAGACTTAGCTGATTTGCACCAGCAGAGAGGTCACCTCCATTTGAAAGCACCAAGAAATACCTCCTGGATAGACTTGGGAACAGCTATAATCCCATACCAGGTTGGGACAAAAGGCAGAGACTGAGTCCTTCTCCTGATGGGCAGATGCCTCCTGCTTCCACGGGAACCCTGATGTTCATTTCTGATCAGGAGCAACCAGAAAAGAGCAGGAAACTTGCCAGTTCTTGGACAAACCACACAAACCTGCCAAGCGTCTGTGCTCAGAGGTATTTACTGTTTAATTGTGTTCTCATGGAAATTAATCTCAGACTCACCCCTCCAGGTATGGTAAACATTATAAGCGAGGAATGGGGAGAGGCCAGGACAGCAGAGCTTGGGGAACAAAGCTGTTTGGGTTTACCAGCCGTCACTGACATGTGGTGGAACAGGCCCAAGCAGGACACGGCAGGGCTGTACGGGCTCTCTTCCAGCTCGGCCGGACCTCTATAACCCCCGCGGACATCTCAGCTGCAGGACGAGTTGTTCCGCCCCAGTTGAACCTGGAGGAGGCCGATTCACCCCCGGGGTTCCTGAAGAGCCACTTCAAGGTTTTGTCAATTCCCACTGGGTTACAACATGCTGCAGAGAAGGATTTTCCCTTCTGCTGGGGAATGCCAAAGCATGCAAACAGCAAGAAATTACACAGATAGGGAAAAATAAGAATCACAGAGAGTGAATCTTATTCACACAGCATGATCTGTGATTTTTATTTTTCCTCATCCTTGTAATTTCTTGCCTTTTGCATGTTTTTTGAATCTTATTTTCCCCAATTCATGTATTTTCTTTTTTACGGAAAAAAAAGAAAAAAGAAAAGAAGAAAAAAAAAAAAAAAAAAAAAAAAAAAAAAAAAAAAAAAAAGAGCGGTCTCAGTTCCTTAGGTGTTACCTTTTGCCTTGCCCTGGCTGTAGGACATGCGCACCAGCTCAATTCGCATCCACATGGCACCCCCACGTGGGGAAAATCCGGAGGCTCCATCACCAGCCTGACGTTTTTCTTTTGATGGATGTGCAGAGCTCTCTGGGCGAAAGAATGATGAGGTGGAATTAAAGAGCAAATAATTAATTAGGGGGAAATCCGGGGAAAACAGCTGGGAAAGCTCTGCCAGGGCAGCGCAAGGTGCATGGCAGCATCATTACTTGAGCCCATGGGTTGCTTTGAGCAACCAAGGTGGGACCAGGACCCATCACCCCTTGTGTTTCACCACATCCTGAAAAGCGGAGAGCAGTTAGGAGCCCCCGTAACATATGTTGGGATATGCCCAGCCTGAGCTGTGCACATGGCAAAGCATCTCTGCGGCCTCCAAAAACCTGTGCCCATCTCATTGGAGCAGTTGCTGGAGGAGGAAGGAGGAGCTGCAAACATCTGGAGGCACAACATCTAGAGGCTGGAAACATCTGGTTCAGTGCCATCATGAAGCCCTGGGAGAACCACTTAGAGCAAATGTAAGGGCATCAGATAATCCCAAGGTCATTTTCTGAAGTACCTGCTCCTTGAAGCAGCTGACTCCTGCACTGGCAAAGAGACAGGCAGGAGAGGGACTGCCTGTGCCTTCCCCTGGGGTTAATTGTTGTGGATAATATTGTTCTTTCATTCTTTGTTCATAGAATCACAGATTGCCTTGAGTTGAAGGAATCTTTCAAGGTCATCCAATCCAACCCTGCAGGGAGCAGGGACATCTGCAACATGAGCAGGTTGCTCAGAGCCCCAGGGGCCAACCTGACCTGAGATGGTGACAGGGACGGGGCTTCTCCCACCTCTCAGGGCAACCTGAGTTTTTAAATACTTTCATTCATATTTTCCTCTTCATTTTTTCATTCTTGCAGTGCAGCAGCTGCTGCTTTGGCAGGCCCATCCTGCTGTGGTTTCCACTGGCGAGCAAACCCTTCTGCCAGGAAAACTGCCAGGTCAGCAGGCGAAATCTGCTTTATCAGCAGCTGCTTGGATTTGCTGGTGGAAAAGCGTCTCCGCCCAGGCTTTCACAGCCAGAGCTGCCTCATACATTAATCACCCTGCCCGTAGTGTGGGTAAAACACTCCAGTTTGTGCTCGGTAACACAGCCTTGCAGCCCAGACTCCTCAAATGCAAAGCATTGTTTTCACTCACCATGACCATTTTGGTACTTGAAAAAGTTTAAACTTCTTCAGGGATTTAATTCAATGTGAAGAATCAAGAGGCACACGGGTAAGCGGCTGCTTGGGAGCCCAACTCCAAAGTGATGCCTTCACACTGCATGAGGATGGGAGTCAAGGGAGCCTCCATTCCTTGGGATTTGTTTCCAGATTTCGCTTTTATGCTTAGATTCTTCCTTTTTTAGATGAGGGAATATGCTGCTATTTTCAGCTGTGGGTTGTCACCATCAGCTGGTCTTTGGGTCTTGGGTTTTCCAACCTTCATGTCTCATCTCTGTTGGGGTTCTCTGGGTTCTATGTGTCTCTTTGGGGTTGTATCTGTGCCGTCTGTCATGTAAAATAAAATAAAATAAAATAAAGTTGAAAGAAAAGAAAAAAGAAAAGAGAGAAGTAAAAGAAAGTAATAATAATAAAATGCTCTTTATTCTGCCTTGCTTATGGATGCTGTGTTGAGCTCCTGCCTTTCTCAGCTAATTCGATGCTGCTCTGCCCCAAAATCTCATCCCTCCCCCCACTCCAGTGTGGACCCCAGTGAAGCAGCTCTCCATTCCCACCAGCACATCCAAGGAGAAACTGGACTATTGATGCCTCGAGCATCCTCATGAGAATTCAGCCCATCCTGGAGAGGTCACGGGAAGGGGACAAACTTTTGTGAGCAACCAGATTTACAAAAAAAAACATTCCAGAAGATTAAAACCAACAGGGCTGATGAATTACTTTCTTTACTGCTTGGGGCACACTTATATTTTATTTATCTCTGTCCGTGGGATGTGTCACAGGGTGGTTCCTGTGGCTGTTTCTGTGTTGTCTCCTTGGTGAGGTGACATGGGGCAAGTATCTTCATTTCAAGTGAAGATCTCTGTGAGCATCCACAGCTTGATCATCTTGGTGTTTCCCACTGTCATGTCATGTCCCCCACTATTATAGAATCATAGAATAGTTTGGGTTGAAGGGACCTTTCAAGCTCATCTAGTCTACCTCCCTGGAGGCAGCAGGGACATCTGCAGCTTGAGCAGCTTGCTCAGAGTCCCAAGGTCCAACATGACCTGACATGGTGCCAGGAATGGGGCATCTAACATATCTTTGTGCAATAGAGCTCTTGCCAGAGCCAGTTCAGGTTCTAGACCTTGCACCTTGGTTGGGGATGGGATTTATCACCCTATTTACTTGAGACGAAGGACTGTTGTGCATGTAAGAACACAACATGACACAATATGAAAAGCAACAGAGACACTACAAGAAGGACAATGAGGGGCTGGAGCATGTCCAGAGAAGGGCAACAAAGCTGGAGCAGGGTCCGGAGCACAAGGGCACTGAGGAGCAGCTGAGGGGCCTGGAGCAAAGGAGGTTCTGGGGAGACCTTCTGGCTCTCAACAGCTCCCTGACAGGAGGTTGGAGCAATAAGGTGGGGCTCAGTCTCTTCTCCCATGTAATAAGCATCAGGATGAGAGGAACCGTCCTGCAGTTGTGGCAGGGGAGGTTGAGGTTGTCCCTGAGGAGGCATTTGTTGCCCGTTGGGGTTGTGCAGGCGTGTGCCAGGCTGCCCAGGGCAGTGGTGGAGTGCCCATGGCTGGAGGGGTTTGCCAGTGGTGTGGAGGTAGTGCTGAGGGACAGAAGTTAGAGGTGACCTAGCAGAGTTAGGTTTATGGTTAGACTCAATTGTCTTAAGAGACTTTTCCAGCTTTAATAGCCAAGCAGGAGGGTTGCATGGCCGAGAGACATGGGGATGGGGAAGAACACAGTTTCCCCTTGATTTATGCAGATGAGGGAACCCCAAGTGGAGCTTAGGTACCCTAAACCTCTTGTTCCTTCATCCCTTAGGTCTGCTCCCCAACCCTTTTTTGCTCACTGCATGTAACTACATCTTGGATCCCACCATGTTGATGGATTTTGGGAGCCACTTCCTTCCTTAAAGCAGGCGACATATGCTCAGGAGTGCTCAGGCAGAGCTGCCTCCACAGCCATGGCCTGGCAGCATGGGTGGGTCCCTGAGGGAAGTTAGATCCTTCAGGATCTCACTTCTGTGGCAGGATTTGATGGGAAAGCCACTGGCCAGCTCAACTGGAACCCACTCCATCACCACTAAGGACAACCCTTCACCCGAGAAAGTTCTTCTCCACCAGCACAGATGCTTGTACCCCAAGAACTTGCTTATCTCACTGAGGACCACAATTTATTTTTCATATTTTTCAGCTAAAACAGTTTGACCTGACTTTGTCCAGCCCATAACTCGTGTCATTTCTGTGCTTGCTTGCTGAGCTGAGCATCGCTCAAGGGATTAGGGATGCATGACTGCTCTGAGGAATG
>NW_010412418.1:24992-26528 GCF_000710305.1 Buceros rhinoceros silvestris
CTCATGCCCATTGCCGGGAGTATTTTGTGTCAATACCTAATAAATACATTTCTCTCTTCTTGCCAATACACAGCCAGTTCCTAGAGCATCCACATCCCAGTTTCCCAGTGATGGAGATGAATGGGGAACTGGGGACCTGGGAATCATTCCAGGCTACTGGGCCAGCATCAGTCCCAGGCTTTTTGTGTCTCTTGGATGGAGGAGGAATTGCTCATGTCTCATCAGGATACCGGTAGCTCATTAGCTGGAAGGACAGATTAACCCATGAGGGGCCAGATGGCTGCAGTGGATAACAACAGGTTATCCTAATCCTCCCATTCAGCATCAGTCCCAGGCTTTTTGTGTCTCTTGGATGGAGGAGGAATTGCTCATGTCTCATCAGGATACCGGTAGCTCATTAGCTGGAAGGACAGATTAACCCATGAGGGGCCAGATGGCTGCAGTGGATACCACCAGCTTATCAAAATCCTCCATTTCCCCATGGAAAAGTTTTTTGAAAGATCTCAGAATGCAGAACTATGTCTGAACGACACCAGTTCATCATGCCATGAACATCCCAAGTCACACTTTGAGCGTCCCCGACTGAGGGAGAAGGAAACCCCTCCTGAAATGGCCCCATTTGCCAGCTGCAAACCAGAGCCAGGACTTTCCTGGAGCCGTGAATCTCTGCTTAAAGCTCATCCTGGCTTCATGGATATGTCAGGTTTCATTAGAAATGTTTCAAGTGATTCTTGTTTGGAGACAAGGTAAGACAAATGACTATTTAGAAAGCTATAAAAGTCCTTTGGTTGCATCCCCTTCTTCACTGATGCTGCATCTCCCTTTTCCATAATTAATTTATTAATCCAGCCCATCCCTGCCACTAATAACACTATTTCTGTAGCAGAGGATCCGTTTATTTTGTTGTTTGGGTTTTTTATTTTGAATAAGCTTGATGCTTGTGGAGACCTTGGAGAACGAAGCCGTTAATAAACGTCCTGCACTGATTGTTCTGCTTATCCTGGTGAATATTATGGGCTGAACCACCTCGAGCTGTATGGCCTTCACTACCTCCTACCAAAGCAAAACAAATAAATACCACCAAAATGAAAACTTAACTCTGACTTTAGATCCATGCAATGGCTTCTGAATATGTCCTGCACTACTTATATACCCTACAATTGCTTCAACCTCTCAAACCCCATCAGTGGGTCCATCTTTTTGGAGGGCAGAGAAGCATCGAGCTCCTGTTACCTTCATGTAATGCTCCAAATGGGCAGCAGAAACTCCCTTTTGCTCTTATGGGTCTGTTGTCTGTTGAGCTGTTGCAGCCCAGAGGTTCGTTTCTAACAGTGAGGATGGTTGGAGCATGTGTGAGCAACATCTGGTGCAGCTGGATACAGTGGGTGGATGTGGCAAATGGGGATTGATTGGGATGTAGCCACCAAGCCAGCCTGGTAGAGGAAGAATTATTAGATTTCTGACATCTGGCCAGGAATTTTCTCTGCTGTATATAAGTTAAGGAAGGAAAAACCCCGTATTATGTTCGGTTGTGAT
>NW_010412419.1:0-6153 GCF_000710305.1 Buceros rhinoceros silvestris
TTTGCGCACACACACACGCACACACACATGCCAAAACACTGTTCCTGAAATCGCCACAGACATGTGGAAGGTATGAATGTACGGGGTCTGTTTTCAGCCACAAACCGGTTCCACAATCCCAAACCCTCCAGTTCTGGTAAGGCTGTGGCAAACGCGAGGAATGTGCCTTTTCAAAGTACTATCATGTTTTTAAAATTTGGGTTAAAGCATGAATGTGCTGCAGTTGCAAAATGCAACTTCACCCCAGCCCCAAAAGACACTGAAGCAAGCAGGAACTTAGGTTCATGCACGATTGGGCTAAACTGAAGTAAATGTGCAGGTTTGACCTGTCTGACATGAGTCACCGTGACAGGAACAACTTTTCCACAAGCTGGATTTTATAATGCATTAACTCTTCAAGAGCCACGCGGATGGAACGCTGCAGGTACCGCACCGCTGTGCCCGCAGCCCTCAGCCGCAGGGGCTGGGCCCTGCTACAGCAGCACCCTTCCGGCTCTTGTTTCTTAAGAGCTGATGGATTCTAGTACTGAATACTCTTAAAAGTTGGCTCTGCCCGCCTCGGCCCGGAGTGACACTGCTGGGAACAGCCTTCTGTGGAACACAAGACTGGCTTCTGATGAGGACAGAGCAATGGAGGCGTCCTTCTGCCGGAGCTTGCCCAGCATGGTACTCGCTTGTGGATGAAAAATCCGATCAGCTGGAGTAGCTGCTCCAGTGGAAAGTTGCCACCATCAGCGTTATCCTATCAGAACAGGGTGGCATGGCAGTCAGGTTAGTGGTGCCCATAGTCAGTATTTTTCTCCCAGATGCACCTTGCAGCGGAAGACGTTTCCGCGCACCAAATGGATATAGAAGTGGGAAGCAGCTTCCTATCTCCCATCCCTAGTGCGCACGTTGGATGTCAAGTGTTGGCGCACACACTTTAATTACCTTCAATAACACCGTCTAATGCAAGAGGCGGGATCTGGCCTGCCTAGATGTCTGCACGGGTGTAATTCCGTTCCTAACAGCTCTTGGTGTCCTTGTTCTGGAGAGAGGAAAAAAAAATAGTGCTATCTTGAAGGAACTTTAATTTGGGTCAAATCTAACTGATTTAATGCAAACTAATGTGAACAGAAATGACCCCACTCTGAAATTCCCATTGAAAAGAAGCTATTCAGAGGTGACATAGCGCTGTGCTGCACTTCACAGTGCTGCGGCAGGGAGAACACGGAACTAAAAGTGGATTTAGCTGCTACCCAAGGGCTTGCCCACATTGCAAAGTGAGCCTGACAAAATGACATCTGCAGCGTAAAACCTACAAAGTTTAACTCCTGAGGTAGAACATCTGCTGCTGAAATCAGAGGAACTTTACAGCATGTTAACTCAATCTCTTTAAAATAACCCCAAATCTCCAAAATCTTACACTGAAGAAGCCCTTAAGTTTTCATATTCTGAAGTGACATTCCCATTAAAAGAATTCCCTGTTCAAATTTCTTACCCCCACTTTTTCCCCGAGTTTACAAGAGCAGAAGAACGTATATAGAAACCCAAAACCATAAATGGTAAAACACACATGGGATTAGTAATGCTGTTTTGCCTTTAACCCGTCTCATCATCATGGCGCGGCTTCGCGGACAAAGATTTGGGAAGGGCTTTACCCACGCTTACTGCAAGCGCGCTGATGGCTGAAAAGGCCCGCAAGCTCTTTCCCCACGACAAGGGGGTGCCCGTGAAAGAGTTTAACCCATCTTCTGCAAAACAATAATCAAAACACAACGTCCTTTCGGTCTAAGCTTTCATACAGCACTGTGGAAGCAGACAACATCAGAGCATCACGCTAAACACCTGATCAAATGCACGTTTATACGGTTTCTTGTAACTGAATGTATTTTTCATTAATTCTTCTGTTTGTTTTAAAAACACCGAACGCCAGCTGTTGCAGTACACGTCTCAGATAACCCATGGATGATGACATCCCCACGCAGCTATCTGTGACTAGCCATATAGGATTTTGCTTCTGTGACCAAAATACTTCCAACACATCCCGAAGAAGCAGATTGGCAGGGGGCTGGCTCAAGGGGATCGTTCCCAAGTATGTAAGCAACATCAGAATCATCGAAGAGAGACTTTGGAGTTCAGGTTGTTGGAATAGTAGGGGAAATCTCTCTGTCATCAGGCAGATGCACCAGAGTTTAGCTCTCCAGAGCGCCCAGCTCTTAGCAGAGCACAGGAGAACCCAGCCTTCTGTTTGCCAGGGCCACCACAGTCACCCTGCGAGTCACCACCCAGCTGCAGATGAAAACACTCGAGGGCAACCTCTGTCAGACATCTATAAACGTGACCTTCTTTCCTCACCTGACTGACAAAACATCCTTTTTTCTCTTCCTTTTTTTTTTCCACTTTTGTAAAAACAAAAGGAGGCTTATGTCAGCAAAATTCTCTGCTGACCTTTAAACGAAGAGGCCTCAGAAGATAATGTGCTATTAATATTCCACTCCAGAAAATATTTGTAGGCACCCAGGAGTCACACGCGTGGTTTATACAGCCCGTTCAGGATGCTCAGCGAAAAGAACAGAAAGGCTGTGAAAGCTGGAGGAAGTGGTTTTCCCTTAGGGAAAAGAAACACAGAACCTTCACAGGTATTTAAACTTGAGTGCAGTGAATACATTAATTCAAATACACAGTTGTTAAAGGGGAATTTATTATACCATTAGGAAATGATATATTTTTAGTACTTGTTATGCAGCCTCTGTGTGTATTGAGACCGTAAAATTAACTCAATTAAACGCGGGCAGAGGATGACTTTAGTTGAAGGCTCATCTGCAGTTACCTTCAGTCAAGGCAGGGGCTGTTAAACCTGCCCTTTTCTAGTTGTTTCAGACCAGGCTGACACCTCACCTCTCTGTGTCTATTTGCCACCGAAACGTAAGCCCAAGAAGGGAGCAGCGTTATACAGTGCAGCTGAAAAACTAAAGGAGGCTGTTCCTTCACAGCTGATCACAAGAGTCAGTAGCAGCTCAGACAGCAAAGAATTAGTCTGGCTGAAGGATTTTCTGCCCCAAGCCCAGGTTCTGAGGAATGGCCCCGGGAGGTGTGACTCTAAGGGATGTCTCTGAGCCTCAGCTCCGCTCCTATTCCCTCCACACTACCCAGCCGCTTGCTGCTGGGCTGGGTCAGGTTCAGCAAACAGTCTAAAATTTAAAATGAGACACACCTTGGAGGATGCAGATAAAAATACCTGCCAAAAGGGATGATAACACATGTTCTGTTTCCTTTCTCTGCCCTAACTAGCCCTTTCTGCCAGCTGCTGAAGAAGTGGGACACTCCAGCGGTGCAGGAGGAGGCTGGCACACGGCACACGTCCAGGCTGGCAGAAGCACCCTCTCATTCCCTGTGCCAGTACATATCCCGAGAGGGAATCTCCCTCCCGGCTCAAGAGAAGCAGCAACAATGATGGTAAAGGCGGTCTTGGGAAGACAGCGTAGAGGAAAAAACAGACGATGCCATTGTAACTGTTGTCCTAACACCTGGTTGGGTCTTAGAAAGGTAGCTCTCGCTAGGTGAGTTTCTTCTTCCTCTCAGAAACAAGAAGGGCTGCAGTTCCGGTTGTGCATTCCAGCGCTCGCTCCTTCTGCCTGAGGCCAGAACACTGCCTGAAGAACAGCTTTTTGAACTGCTGGTTTTAGCTTAACACCTACAACTGTAGTAAGAGCAAAGCAGGCTTTGGTCTCATACACAGCCGGTACTCATCAGATTTCCAAGAGCGGGAAAAGGACCCAGGCATTTCCTCCCAGCCCGGTGGCTTTTTGCACCCCGCTGTCCTCAGCGTACCTTCCTAGCGGGGAAGGGGAACAGCAGGACCGCGCCGTGTTCTGCTTCCTGGGCGGATGCTGTGCTGTTGCCAGGCTCTCATCACCGGGAACAGCGGTTTCGGCGCATGAATAAAAACCTGGTGAGTCACAGGAGTGACATCATCCCCTTTGCCTTCACTGGGGGACCCTGGTAATTCATTTACAGATGTGCTACTTGCGAATTATCAGATTCCACCCGTGGCTTACTCCCTGGGTTCTGATGATGTAACCAGAACTTTTCTGTTAACTTAACTCTATATTTAACAGAGATTTTCCTCAATTCCCCACTGCATTTCATAGGCAAAGGTCCAGATTCTGATCTCAGCTGCCTGCAGTGGTGTAAATGTTGAGTCACTCAGCTGATGCCGACAAAGTCACTCTGGAAGTTTAGGACTTGACCTTAGATATGCCCCAAGGATGAGGACAAAATAGTGTATTTTGCATGGGCAACGGAGCAGCTCCCTTCCACGTGTTTTGAACACTATCCCAGGCACCCCTCAGGATAAAAAGTGAGCGAGCTTTATAGACCCCATGTGGTGGTCTGTCACAGCTGGGCCTGTGCTGGGCCATGGCCCCCCACCTCTGATACCGTCATCCACACACCTAGGTCCACAGGAAGCATCCCTGGACAGAGAGACTCTGTGTTTACCACTAATACAGGCAGCGGTGGTGGGTTTCTGCTCCAACAATGCTAGTTCTCAGTTAAGGCTGCCCTGACCCTCAGATACAAATGTAGATGCAAAATCTCCTTTTTTTTTTTTTTTTATGCCATAGATGTTATGGCAACACCAACATGTCTAGATGTTAGTGTCTAAAGGGCGTGGACATTCTTCTGGCTTTACTGAGTTTCTGAAGAGCCAAATAATCTCAGTGAGTTACAGCAACATTTAGAGGCTGCCGTAGCCATCAGCATGTTACTGCTTTAAAGCTTTGGCACGCTATCGTTAAAATCTCTTTGCCAGAGAGCAAATACAATCTCCAACACGGTTTCCTTGCCGCAAATACTACTGAACGAACAGTCTCATTTGTTCCTAGATCGCAGGTTTTTACACACGAGGTCACCTGTCTTGTTTAAAACTGGTCTTAGTGCAGTTAAAAAGGCCAGAGCAAGAGAACTGGGGCGAGGCGTGACCTTATAATGCACGAACATTTAAACAGGATGGACCTTTTCAGAGTGACTAAACTTCTACAGCGGAAGAGCAATCTTCCTCTTTGTAAAGGAGAAACACTTTCCAGTTCATGAGGGTAAGACCTCAGCCTGCTGCAAGTGTTTTACCAACTGCCTGTCTGTCACAAAACAGGACTTTTTTTTTCCCAGACAACAGAAAATGCAGATCGGTCGGTCAGAAGGGTACAACTCTGGCAAAATGTAATTCCAAGTATTGCTTTTGGCCTCGTGAAGTATTGGATTTCAAGGTTGCGGGTGCACAGCTGCAACAAAGCTGCCTCTTCCAAATGGGAGCTGTTAGGGGGAGGGATGCTTTTAACATGGAATGGTGCATGGTCTTCAGAAGAAAGAACGCTAATGAAGTGCTTGTAAGGCTGGAGATGTTTTAAATAGTTGTTAAATACTAGAAATGGCTTTTGGATGACTCACTGCTGTACCGAATACAAGCCGCAGCTCAGCATATAGAACTTTACACGTTGTAGTGCCAGAGATCACTTTGGTAGTAGGTTTTAACTGTGCCTTATAATGATCGGCAATTAAACCAAAGCTAAATAAATTTTCAGAAAGTCCCAGAGTTCAACCAGCTGTGTCCGACCAAAAGGGAAGTTAACATGTAATTATAACAAGAACATACAAATACATTTGCTTCCTATAGTTACTGACCTGAATGCACCAACGGGAAAGCTTTTGCACAGGTACACCTATTACTATTTATTATTACTATTAATACGTCTATTAAGCCTTCGTTTTTCATTTCTGTAGTCTACCGTTAGTTTTGCTTCTGTCAGTCAACCCCCTTCGCTCTTTTGGAAATAGAGCCAATAATGGTTTCATCCTTTCAGATAGATTTAAAAATGGCCACAGATATTCTGGCACAACCCACATCTACTTTGATATTTATAGGTTTGTCCTGCCCCAAAATGTTTTAGCGGTTGCTGGCCTCTCAGGAATCTACACAATTTTCAGGCTGTGCAACTGCTGGAACTCCTGTGAACGAAGCTATTGGCTTTAGAGCCTCTGGAAACGTCCCCTGTTCTGCCAGGTGAGGAGCCTACACTGGCTGCAGTTTGTGACGTTCTAAGCGCACGCTAGTGCAACGCGTTTTCCTCCGCTGCTGTTTCGCACTAGGCAGACATCTCCATGCCTGCTGAA
>NW_010412419.1:6237-12892 GCF_000710305.1 Buceros rhinoceros silvestris
TGCTGAACTGACCAGATCGCTTCACTTGCGCAGTGCTAACACAACCTGGGGGTGTTTGCTTCTCAGAGCACTCTCCTCTCCTTCTCCAGCTTCGCCTCTACAGTCTTCGATGTACCCAGGGAACAGGATTGCTCAGCTGAATTCTAATGTTCAAGTAACGATTATAAACAAACTTACAGATAGAAAACTCTTGGACATCTGCTAGAGAACAGTTACTGGACAAGTAGACATAGAGCTAAAGATTAATACGTTTTATTTCTCTTATACCTTTACTACTTCCACTATTCCTACATCATTTTCCTTTTTATGCCTTACTGCCCCCCAAACACAAAAAACCCAAAGAAAACCCCAACAACAAAAAAACCCAAACATCCAGTCTTCCTCTCCTCCCTAAAAAAATCCCCAAACTACCCCAACACCTCACTCCTTCAACTTTGACCAGGCCGCTTGGTTCAGCTGGTTTCCGATTCAGAATTATTACCTGCTAGAATGTCGTTACTGTAGAAAAGTGTTAGGTCATAGATCATAAATATCATCCACCAGTTTCAGTAACTGGAGCTGCTCTCAAACCAAACAATAGGACTGAACTCAAAGCAGTACTAACAAGTCAGAGCAGAAAAACGCTCGCTGCGTTCCTTCTGCAGGCACTGCAAAAAGCAGCAGAGCGGAGCCGGCGTATTCCTTATCTACCTAGAGCTGGTAACAAACACCTCTTGTCTGAGAAATGGGTTCCTGCCAGCACCAGCAGTGTGGGGATTGCCTGAGCTAGACGTTGTATCACAATCAATAAATGAAATGGAAATTATACAGTTTTATATTAAACCTGATCAGATTTTTGATCTTATAGCTGCTTTGGTATGGGCATCACAATTCAGTGTGAGAAACACCTCCTTCTAGTTATTTTAAACCCGCTACCTGCTGGACTGCTCTGCATCCTTCGTCCTGCATTGCATGACAGAATGAATCCATCTTCCCCGCAAGATTCAGCATGAATAACTTCATGAACAACCCCAGTCTTCAAAAGAAGTTCAAGGTCAAGTGTGTTGTCTCCCCTCATCCAGGAATTGCTCCATATTCTAATTGAGTTGTTAAAAAGTGCATCAATAAAAAAAATTAAAACCATGTCAGGACACAGATCCCCTAGTTATATTGCTAACGTGTACCTATGTTATTAATTAATATTGTACATGTACATATATTATTAATTATTAATTATTATTTGATAGCACAAGAGAGCTAGTCCGTTCCAGTGATACTAGTTTGTTTTGTGCGAGTACATACTGTAAGAACTTCCATTTGCTTTGTGTGCTGTGACGAGTTTAATAGCGAGGTGTTCAAAGCAGTCACAGCTGCACTTGGTGAGGACAGTCAGAACTAGATTTATTTATAGATTTTAAAGCTGGAAGAGCTCACAGCGATCATCTACACAGCAGCTCATGTAACAGAGACTACAGAACTTCCCCGAGTTTATGCTCTTACGAACATCAGAGCAAATGTTTCAGAAATGAACCCAGACCTCATGTAAAAGTTATAGAGTAGCCGTCACAGGCTTGATGCATTATTCCAGCTGTTAATCAGCATCACTCACAAACGTCTGGATTTTATCTCTAGTCTGAATTTGATACTGTCCAGTCCACGGGGCAACTACTCGTATTCTTCACCCATTCCCACACTATGTGCTTACGCACATAACTAAAACACGCATGATGAGACAGAGCATGACAGAAAACAAACCAACCACAAGGCTTTTAAGGAGAAATGTGCTATAAATCTGTTTTTCATATTTAAATAAAATAGCATGAAAGTTTGCTCAATTATCTAAGCAGGTGTGAACACAGTATATTTCAAAATAAATGTTATTTATTATTAATATGAAAATATACTTTGTGTCATAGAGCATATTTGGCAGAAAATAAGTGTTGCTTAGGAACCAAAAGATGATGAAGAAAAAGAATGAATTCATCAAATTATACTGCAAAAGCTGGCCAGAGTGAAATTCAGTATACCACTGTACCACGCAGGACTGTGAAATCTGTAGGCAGCAGCGTGTTCGGAGCACTAGGGCAATCAAAACTTGCTGATGAAGTTCAATTAGTAACTGAAAAGCGTAGAAGGTGACCTCTTGGATTCTACGGAGAGCAGTAAGTCCCAGCCGAAACGCTGTCTAAGAGTACGCCATGCAAATCAGAGCCTCGAGGCACCGTTACAGCGTCAGGAATAACCACGAGCTGGAATTTTGCAGGTAGGGGGTTTGTATCCTTCCTCTGGGAATTCACCAGCATTCAGGAAGTTAGTAAGAGCTCCGCATGTGTAAGAGGATTTCAGCTGGGCCTGGCTGATGGCCAGAACTGGTGCAAACACGCCACCCCCTACTCGCCCAAACTGAAAGTGCAATAAATACAAGTTTTCTGAGCACCCTTTATAGTGTTCTGCTTTGGAAATATCACACATATCGCTGCTTGGATTAATTAACTACCACCCCAGCATCGTCCCAGGCTCACGGCTGAAGCCCCACGGATTCTGTCTCCCGAACGGTGCCACCCGCCACGCCAAATTCCTGTCAGGCATGTTTAATGACTCGCATCGGGCTGTCTTTGCAATTACACACGAGCCGTTTGAAACATCTCCACAAGTAACCAAACACGGGGGGACAGAGGAAACTTCAATGCTGTTTCAGGAAGATCACCGAAAGAAAGCTTTCCTTTACTCTAAAAACAAACCTGAGATTCCTCAGCACGGTCTGTTATCTTGGCCTCTAACCTCAGCACAGATCAGTTCTTATCTGTTCTCAGTAACTGCTCGTTCCTTTAGCCTCTTTCCAAGCAAGCAGCATCGTACAAGCCTCATTTCTACAGCGGCCAGCTCCTGTGAGAGGACTTCAGACAGACACAGCCTCACAATAAAATCAAGTTACTCTCCCAGGTGGGTTCGCATTTCCTCCAGCACAGATAGGGAGTGACTGAAATGGAAACCTCCTGTCTCCCTGCTTTCCCGTTTGGGATGAATTACCCACGCAGACACTTCATTGCCCGCCCTGTACCACTGACAGTATCATTAAGCTTAGCTCCACCAGGGACAAATCGTCTTATACACTGAACAGTAATTCTTTTATGCTACCTAATGAGTTTTGCGGTGTCGCACGTTACGTAGGGAAGCAGATACCTATCCCCGTGCAGAAAAAGTAACGAGCAGAGGGTTGAAAGCATACCCTGTTAAAAATCTGTACCTGTTCCTAGAGAGCCACCATTTCCTTTTCTTTCAGAAGGGCTCATGAGATCCAACAGGCATCTCCTATTTCTTTGCAGTTTCCATAGAGTTCACAATAAATACCCGAGGTTGTGCCACAGGCTGCAGCTGAGTTGGAATTTTGTGCAAATACCCCAGTGTGAGCTGATGTAGGCGCACCGACAACTGCAGGTAGCGTTTCGGAAAGACCCGTTTCTTTTGCAGTCTGCCTCTGAAGACGTGCTATTGCACAGTGCCTGCCTGCAGGTACGAGGGACGTGTCTGGACTAGGGAATGGTTAGTCTAGTCCAGAAGAAGCCTGCAGTGAAACCCACGGAAGTCTGTGGAAATGGTCCTCTCTCTGTGGATGAAGCCGGTGGAAAGACGCAAGCCCCGGTGGGGTCATGATTCTGCAGTTGTTAAAACAATTGCCGCGGCTTGGAGGGAACTGGGCTGCTTTGGTTTTCTCTGTTCCCCAGTGATAGCCCTTAGAAATGCTGTGAAATAGAAACTATCGCCACATGCAACAGAGGAAAAAGAAGAGGGAAAAGCCCCGAGAAACTGTCATATCCTCGACTGTCAGCAGTTTCAGAATGGACCTACTCAGGTCCTCAGTTATTTGATCTACAAGTTACTTTCTTCCCTGGGAATGGCCTTAACTGTACGTATTTGGCATAATCTGTTCTTAAATCTTTATTTACAGCTGCTGGTAGGTCAATATTTGTGTATATATATATACACACTTTTTTATACATACATATAAACAAAATAGTTGTTTCTGTTGATTTTTGATGATTTTTATTCCACAGGTTCTTTCCTCCACACTGTCTGACCAAGGACTCCTGTTACCAGAAAACCTCAGAATTTTGGACACAGTAACAGCATGTATGGTCTAAATTTCCACTACTACAACTCTCATAAATTAAAAACATAAATCGTATTTGGTGCAACAGAACTGTGTGAAATATAAGAATCAAGAAGAAACGTCTAAGCCTTTTTTTCTGACGTGTAGGAATGTAAACTTGTAAGTCCACTACAGCTGTATCCCCCTTTTGGTTTTGGAAAAGAGATACAAGCTCTCTATCACTACAGAAAATTCCATCCAATATTGTCGCTAGGGTAAACAATTATAAATACATTCATGGACATTTATTATCCTGCCACAGCTCTACGCCTTCAGATCGTGGGTCAGGCATCTCATTTGCATGGGACTTAAAAAACAATATTTTTGTTTAATACAGTTTGGATCCTACATGTCTCCTGAATTTTGAGTTTTTAATGCATTGTATTTTCAACTTTTTGTTTACCTTGCCTTATTTGTACCATGAATGATTGCAAGTCGTGCTTGTTTCTTCTCTCACACGCAGGTTTGAGTCCATAAGTGAATTTTCAGATGGTGATAACACTGTAAAAGCCAGTAGCCCAGCATTTAGCTGTACTGCACCTTCTGTTTGCACTCCTCTCTGTGGAGTTTTGTTAATGGAAATGCTTAGCAGAGGCAAACTGCAACTACGATCGTCGGCATTAATGATAAAAATGGACACCTATTTTATATGGAAGCCAAATACCGGGTTTCAAGGAAGAAGTAGAAGAAATGCTGTGTAATTCTTCAGGTGACTGAACTAAACAAGGTGAACGACAAACGCTAATTAATTGAATGCATACTTGCTCCAGAATGTATTTTGATTTTACTAGCAGAGTGCATACATTAAAATTAGTTCTTAAAATTATTATTTGGATGCTCCAAGTCATCTGTCTGTATATGGGCAAACCACACAAGCTGCTTTCTGAAAGCAAAGAGGCCTATGTTTGGTTAACGTACAGGCTGCCGCTGATAAAAGATTGACTTGGCAACCGCGTAAATGTGACTTGAAAATGCAATTGCCTGTTCTGTCAGAAACCTGGAGCCAAAAACCTAGGAGGTCTCTTCCAGAGCAGCCTTGCCTGCTACCAACAACTGTTTCTCTCTTGTCTAGTTTTAACCGTACTGATGAAGACATTCATTTCAAGTTCTTGGTTTACAGTAAACCAGACTAATCTCTTGGTTAGAGCAGACCTCATAAAAATCTGTTCCTCGGTTCTGTTCTTAGAGGGCTCGTTTCAAAGACACCACACAAATATCCCATGGTTGCAGGCCCTAATTCCGCGGAATCAGTAACTTGGATATGCTTGGTGGCATGAAACGGGGAACTTGGTTTCTTTCCACATGTCATGACTAATACTGTGGAGGTATTAACTCTCAAGTGGCAGTACAGTGCTGAGCAGGCTGTGATCTGGAGCCTTGACGCAGGTCTGCTGTTCCAGTGTACCCCGTAATACTCAGAAAGAGACCCTTGGGTAAAATTTGGGGGGTAAAAAGAAGTAAGTGTGCAAGGTTGGATCTAACTCATAGTAACAAGTAATATACTGTCAGTGGAGACTCTTATATCACTTCACATACGGTTGCTGAAGTTTGCATATGTCACTCCTCTGATTCCCAGACCACAGGACTTTCCCTTCACCTGTTGGTTGCCACAGACCGTTGAACCTCAGAACTCCAATACGTCACACACAGAGAGCTGTCTGCTTAGGGACACACGATCCGAGTTAGCTGCAGCTGGGAACGCTAAAGGGGATTAAACGCCCCATGAGGTCACTTGCAGTCAAAGTTTAAATGACCTTAATTTGATTTAGATTGCACCAAGACTGATTAGATGCAGAGAGACATCTGAAAACTGCCAGGATATCCTAGTGCAACTCACTCGTAATCGTTCACACCAGAGCGCCTGTCTCTGCTTTTCTCCTGAGCATCATTCAAACAGATCATGCTGACTTGGCGAGTTGGACTAGTTTAGCAAGAAAACAATTATAGATAGGTTTTTTTTAATTAGAAGTAACTGGCCCCCAAACATTTTCTGCCACAAATTCTCTTTGAGTCACTTCTATGTCTTGTAAAGAGCCGTTAGTCACCAGCGAGGCTCCTGGAACCCTGTAATTTGCCCAATACAGTTCAGAACGCCAATCCCAAGGCGCTGTGCGACAGACAGCTTGTGCCAGGGACATGGAATGCTCGCTTTGACCAAGGCTTTGCCTTGGAAGGGACCTGGAAAGCGTTTGTCTGACAAGCGGATGCTAGAACTGAGGTTCCCAAATGTTTTTTCACACACTGTTTATCTGGGTCTCAGCCAATGACACCTTATGCACAGGAAAAGCAGGGGGAATGCCTGGTTGTGGAGACACCCCCTCCAACCCCATCGATCACTGGCTGTAGAACAGTATCAAATAGAACGACGACTTCCCCGGTGGCATTTCACTGAGCCTGAGGTTATTCCACCGCCTTTGAGAATGCCCCACAGCTCCAGATCATTTTGTGTTTTGGAGAACTCAGTGAGGTCATTACCACAGATTTAAGAAAAACAAATATGTTTTATATTTATGATCTTTTTTTCCC
>NW_010412419.1:12994-21581 GCF_000710305.1 Buceros rhinoceros silvestris
ACATTGTGCATTTTAAGTGTTATTTAATGATTTTTAGCAGCTCTTTGCCCTTAAGAAGGGTGAGCTATAAAACCAGTTTAAACTGTAGATGGTTTTGTAATCATCGAAGTTAAGGGCAGCAGCTAAGGACAGTAGTGCTCAAACTCGAACTTAAAAAGTTCGAGTAGAACTAGCACCAGTATTTTCTCTGTTAATATGACTAGTCCTTTGGAAATTACTGCATGACACGTTGTGCTTCAAGCAATCTGTCTCCTTTTTGTAATCACACTGATGGTAGAGATTTGCTTAAAGACATATTTATTTGTTTCAGCATTACTTCAGGAAGAAAATGTAACAGAACACTGATGCAAATTGCTGTGCTATCATGTGCTGAACGGATTTTAGGGTATGTACGAATAGTGCTGTTTCTATGGTAATTGAGCACCAGTTTCTGGATATGAAAACTAAATTCACAGAGGCAAAACCCAAGCATGCACAGACACACACACGCTGATTGCTTCTGGAATCCGTTCAGGATGATTCCTTTCCCCATGGTAAATTTCCGACGCACGTAACATTCCCTAAACACTGTGAGCACTATGTACACCACTTCACAGGCGAGCTACACCCCGGGAAGGTTTTTATGCCAGGATAGAACGTCAGCCAAAAGGTAAAACGAGGGGGAAAAACCCCACCCATAGCGCTACTTTCAAGCATCGACATTCCTCTTTGTAAAGAGAGGAAAATAAAGCAAGCGTGCGCATAAATAACTGTTACTAGTAAAGAATAAGCAATTTGAAGCGAACACCTAGGAAATGCACTCAGGCAAGGTCTCAGAGAAGTCTGCGTGCAGATCTCCACAGCTATCAACATTCATGTCCTTTTTGACGCGCTATGCAGTGACAAGATCTGTATGACAAGTACCATTCTGTACAAAAAGGGAGGGATTTTGCTATACGTTTTTTGACCTAATGGCGCAGCACCAAAGGGTGGGGATGTGCTCGAGGGGGTTCCTCTAGCATGGCCAGCAAAGGCTTTAAGAAAACTCCTTGGTTTTCCTTACAGTAGAAGTGGAAGAAAAGCTCCACAAAGCAGGTAAGATGGAAGCTGGCTCCTTTTGAACTTAGGGAATTTGATTTCTGGATTTGCATTTCTCCAGCAGCAGCAGCAGCAGCAGCGTTTTATGTCCCTACCATGCATTTCGTGGTTTATGATTGAGACGCATCGCGGATCTATTACCTAGTATGACAAACTAATTATCTGGGAATTACTGCAGTGAGTAATGCGAGCAGAATTTGCTTTATTGCCTCAGCATATTTGAGCTGGCAAATGTATTATGGATATGTCTAATTCTGTGCAGACAAACAACTTTATAGTCATCGTTAACGTAGGCTGTAAATGCTACACATGCGATTCTGCAGAAATTCTTCCAGGCATGGCAGGAGCCCTTTGCAGGTTATATGGAGTACGGCACACCGATGCTACCTCTTCAGTGTACCATCCTCAACGAGGGGAGCAGAAACACTGATGCAGTCAGAAAACACATTTCTGGTGTGTGGAAATGTAGCAAGTTGGTGTAATTCAGTATGTGTGTAACCCTGGGGTAAGTCTGTCAGCGTAATAAGGATTTTCACAACATACACGCACTGCCTCAAGGCATTTGGAAACACCTTCTCCCTGCTGGCTGCTCCTAACGGTACTTGGGAGTGTAATGGAATGGAAGCTGCATTGTGCACAACCTCCTTTACCATACACCGACTGTGACCCCCATCCTGGAAATGCTTACATATACACTCAGAATTTCTACATAAACAGTCCCACTACTCAAGAGAGGCAAGGAAAACATGCACACTATTTTTGGCAGAAGTAGAAATAAAAAAACCCTAAAAAATGCCCCCAACACCACCCCCCAAAACAACTACAAAATTGCCGGTGGCTTACAAATGGGTCGGGTCCTCTGACATTTTACAATACAGCAGAATACGAGGTAAAAACAAATTGCAGAATCTATATTAGAACCACAAGAATTAATACAAGCCACAACGCCCTCCCTAAGCAATAAAGATCTCACAGGAAAAGGTTTAATGAAAAAGGAAAGCACGTAATAGGAGAAAAGATCCAGCTAGAGCTGCCTAATTAAAACAGATCGGGTCACCCTTTCCTCTGGTTCTTAGGGATGCAAAGTTGCACAACGTGGGCAGAAGTAAATACTGAATAATCATCGGCCTTATTCGCAGTTCCCTTTTCTGGCAGAGCCAAATCATCGCAGCATGATCTCTTTCTGCTTTTCCAAACGTGATCATGGGCTTGGAGACCACAGCTGGCAAAAGCGAGAGAGAAAAGAATGTATCAAAGGTGTGAGGGGAGTGGTTTACTTTATGAAGCAGTCATGTTTCCCCCCCTCTCTATTCTGCTGTTACACTTCCTCCAGCCCCTGCTGCTGAAAGAAAGGATGTGGCTGAAAAACGGGGCTGGGGTTTAGGGGTTTGTGTCTGAGCTCTGGGACAGATTCCTTCTGTGATGGTGAGCCGTGCAAGCTAGCGTGTGTCACCAGGCGAATCATTTTGTTCACCCAAATACTGTTAAAAAAACCCAAACATGTCAAGAACTCTTAGGTATTTCCTGCTTTTAAAATATTTTCAGAATGAAATAATGATTGGAAGTTATTAGTCGCATCATGTAAGAAGAAAGAGCGAATCTGGCACACGTGCTGATGCTCAAAAGTGATACAGGGCGAATGGCTGTGGAAACAAAACAAACAAAAAAAGGCAGGTTTTCTCCAATAAGAAGTTACATTCGTGGACTAAAAGAATAACTTGGGAACCAGACTACATTTACGGTCGATACATGGCTAACGAGAGAAAAGAATCGTGAGAGTGTTCAGATGCTAAGAAAGTGTTACGGCAAAGACAAAAAACCAGCTTAATGACTGCGTAAAAGCAGATCAATTACAAAGAAAGGAAGTTTTGAGCTGATACAGTTCAATTTCTGGAAACAATGAGAGCTTCTTACTTTGCCAAATGAATTAGTAAATGAATATAGAATTGCAGAGGTTTTCCAGACCTCTAGAGAAAAATCAGCGGCACTGGCTGGTACTGCCATTTGTTAAAAACTGTTTGGGGATTCTGCTAGAAACACGAGCAATTGCTTTCCATTTCTGAGGGTAAGCGAAAGAAAGCGGAACAGACCGAATTCGTAGATGTCAAGCATTAGCTCCACCGTGTCACACTTTTCACGTATATTTAACACACTGTGTGAGACCCCGCGGGTTACCCTGAGCCTTACAAACTTGCGATTTGTCACGGCTGGCCTACAGCAGGGGGATCGCTGACCTCGAGGAGATCTTCCGAGGAAGGATAATTTCTTTTTTATTTTTATTAGAGCTGCCATAGTACTCTGGAACAACCACAGAGTCGTTCTGAATCTGCGAGCAGTGTTTCTGAACCCTCTCTTCCCTTTGAAAAAGGGGTCTTGGGACTTAGGAACCGAGTGCCCTTTTAACAAACTTCTGAGTGAGCACATCTTTCTTTTGGGGTGCAGGGATGAAAAAGGTCTAGGATCTGCCAGCTGCATTCTGTATGTTTAAAAATACAACTGGCTCAAACTAAAGTTTCAAAGCACGTGTAAGGAAGGAGACCGAAGTAACGGGTGGAAAGGGAGTCTCAGAACAGGAACGATGAGATCTCCAGAAACAAGCAGAGAGAAAAACTGGAAGGTTCATTGGGCACCATCCAGAAACAGCAAATGCTCCTTTCGAGTGCAGTAACTCCCGTGCAGGTTGTGGGGTTAGCCATCCTGACATAATTTCTTCCTGTAGACTTCAAGTTTCCTTCTTACTTCACTGTGCACAGGCCCTCATACGTAACAACTCCATCACCGAGCTGTCAGAAACCCCGCTGCTGCTGTGTAACATCAGCACCCCGTGCTCCTCTGCAGGAGGTAAATCACCGATCTCCCCTGCTCCTGCCAGCTCCTTGCTTACTGCGGTACCTGTGCTCAGTCTCGTGTTTCCCTGAGGGTAAGGCTGAGGAAAAAAGGGTCTTCTGTTTTTCTGGCGATTAACCTGCTGAGCAGAAAACCACAAGAACTGAGCCTTTGGTGATTTTTCCCTTCACAGCAGTCACTTCACACCAGCACATTTAATTTCCCCGTGAACAACGAGGAAGGCTGGGGCTCTCTGCCTGTTGAGATACGAACAGACGCAGATTAAGGAGGAAGAGACTATTAACTCTATGACACTCACAAAGTACAGCGGTGAACGCCACACGCGTTCTCTAACGCAACACCTCGGGCTGAATCCGTGAAGGGTCTGTCTTACTTTGCAAAGCCGCATGTGAGGAGTTCCTCCCTGGGTTTCTTTCGTTCCAGGATGTTACCACACTGCTTTCAGACAATCTGCAAGTTATGTGGTTTGCAATTGCTAAGGAGACATGGTGGTGTTTTTTATTAGGATTGAGAAGAGAACTGACAGCAAGAAGAGAGTCCAAAGGGCAGATCTGGTTCCTTATCCAGATTTATAGTGTTTTAGAGGAATCTTTTATGCAACAAATAACAAGAAATTTGAATATTTTTACTCTCTGAGGAGAAGAAGAATGAATGCAGAAATCCTATAAAACCCCCCCAAATGCTATTGTTTTTAAAATTGATGAAGTAGGTTTTTGTTGCATCTTTCCAACTCCAAAACAATTTTCAAAAGAAGCTACAGAAACCTCCATATGTTATGAATTCTTTTTTTTTCTAATGAAACACCACAACCATTAAAAAAATGAAGATCAATAACTTCCCCAAATGAGGATACATTGACATTAGCATGGAGACAGGAGGGATAAGAAAAAAAAAGAGATAAAGAAGCTTTAAGCTCAAGCGCTGCTACCCAGCTCTGCAGCTCCCAGACCTTATTTAAGTTCAGTGCTCGCTTTCTCTTTGTCACTTGCCTTGAAATTACGCAGCAGCTTGACTACTCGTGCAGAGGAGGGAATGAATCTAGGTAGAACATGTCTTGTTCCAGCCCCGCCGCTCCTGGATCACGTTAGAATGAACACCTCTCTTCTTCCAGAAGAGAAGGCGTTTCGGCGGCCGCGCTGTAAGAAAGGCCATCAGGCCTAACCTACTGCATTCGCTTCACTGTCATGACAACCTGTTCCAGGACTACCACGAGAGAGGTGTCCCTGGCCTCTCTCCACCGGCTCATCGCAGGTTTATAAGCCCACAACCCCCGGGAGCATCCTGAGAAGGCTCTTCCAGTCCAGAGGAATTCCACTGGGATCTCACACCGCTCTAAATTTTGCCGGGGTCCAAACTAGCTCCAGTGCTGGAGTTCTGGTATTAGGTGGTATTGTCCCACACCACCTGCCCAGAAGTCCAACCTGGACACATTTGTGGATTTTGCTGGTCACATTTTACTTTTGATCACATGAAGTTGTCAACCTTGAATTATTCCATCTCCACTTACAACTGCCCAACCTCAACCTAAAATCTCTGGGGAAAAAAACAATTTTTTCATCATCATATCTACCAACAAGCAGCAATGGAAATAAAGCAGTAAATTCAAAGAAAAAACACAGTTACCACACTAAGAGGAGCCTTGGCACATCCTAATGGAGGATGGTGTTTTTATTGTGGGTTGGCTGTTTTTTTACAGGAACAATGACAGCTAAGTTTCATGATAGACCAGGGTGCAAAATCTCCCCTGATGAACTGGCAGGCAGCTTTGAGCACAATCCCGCTTACAGCACAAACGAGCTTATGGAGCCCCAGGCTGCATTTTCATGTTACAAAGGGTTTGGTGACAATTCCCAGCTTTCCCCCTGGCACTTGTTTTTGACTTCGGGTTCCAGGACACCTTTCCTGTGACAGTCTGAAAGGTTGTGCTGTGATTTGTCTTAGAGAATTTTTGCAGGAAAGAAAATCCAGGTTTTAAGTCACATTACTCCATCTGTATCACAAAAAGAGCCCGCAGACAAATTAGACTGTGTTGGCACGAGTTAGGAGCAGCGAGCTACAGCACCGAGGGCACAGCGCCATGAAGTCCAATTGCCGCCAGACTCTGGGTGTTGTGAAACCAGGGCCTCAGCTAAGGGAAATCAGTGCGTGTAAATTCAGCTGTCAGCCACTGAAATCGCTGCACCTCTTTTCTCAGACAGCACCGTAATTTAATTAAGTGTTGATGTGTTTTGGGTGGAAGCCCCTCAGCAGCACTGCTTCTGAATAAGCCATTTCATTTCCAAAAGGGAACAGAGGCCTCTCCCATATTAGAGAAATACCTTGGAACTGAATTTGCATTCCACTAATCATTGTTTTCACAGCAGTTGGGTTTAAGCTCAAAGGAAAAAAAATATTACATCACTAATTATATTCCTATACCTCATTAAGGATGATCACAAAATCAGTGGAAAAACTATTACCAAATCTCCCAGTATTGTGGGGTCATTAATTTGGTTTGCCTCTGCTTTCCAGGTTTAGAGAAGGGCAGATGTGCCTCGGTCTTTGGTATGTGTAGGACGGTCCTCGGCTGGCAGAGGGAGAACAGTAAATCGTTGCTATAGGATATGTCCATTTTTCCAGTTAAAATTGTGTTTTACATCCTCTGTGAGCCTCTGGAGCGGGTTAAAAGTTAGCACAAAGAAATCAAAATGCAGATTCACAGCTACTTCATTACATGTTTCTTCCCCTCAAAAAGAGACACCACACCCCTCTCCTCCTGGTGTCTTAGGCTCTTTAGGTACCGAATGCAGGCCAAACGAACATATGGCCGGCGGATTGCTTCTGCATGAGGTCATTCTGAAGCGAAGCCTTTTTTCTCCCTCTACAGACATTTACATGCTGTCCTCAGAATTTGGCCATGACATTCCAGATAAAATTATCGCTTTGCCAGCCCTTAGTATCTATCTTCTCGATTTAAGTCAGCGCTGGAAGGATAGCCGTATCACCGCAGAAAAGCTAACAGATTTCTTGGATTCTAGCCCAAACGCCGCTTTGTGGCCGGCTTTTTTGCTAGGTTTTGGATACATGTCACCCCTTGGGCTGCCTGCGGAGTTGGAGTTTTGGGGGTGTACGCAGCAGTCATTTTTGTAAGAGTATAAAATAACTTCTACAGCACAGTTATTCCTAGTTTGAGAAAATTCAGGCAGCTCTTTTTTGTAAAGAAGCATTAAGGCAGTACTGCAGGAATTCACTTTGACAGCTCAGCGCACTCCCCACCAGCAAGACCAGACAGCATCAACACAGGTTTCGCAGCCACGTACCACGTAAGCCTTGCCTAGGGTAGGCTGTTCTCTCCTAAGAACTAGACGTCCACACAATTTACAGCAACTGGTGATGAAGTTGCGTATTACCAGGGATTGTAACTGGCGTATGTTTTGGGATCCATCCTAGCTGTACCGAACGTACCAGGCACCGCGCGCAGGGAAAGAAGAGCCCTAAGAAACAGGGGTTTGTGCAAGCGCTAATTACGCAGATTGGATTAGAACTAGAACTGGCAAGCAAAAAGAGACTGTCAACAAAGATGGAGTTACTCTGATTAAGGGTAAAAGGATAGAAGACCAATCCACTAATAACATGCCTTAAATTACTTCTTTCATTAGAAGACATCCTCTGTTTTCACATTTCTGTAAACAGAAATGAACAGTCAATGGAGACAAAAAACCTCAAGATTGGAACTTAGTTATTATTGCTCTCAATACAAAAGGGAAGTTATTAGCAAGGAAAGGCATTATTTCTTAAATCTGGCTTATCTTTTTAGCCCATGAAATCCACTGGCTTTTTTCATTACTCCGGGAAGTTATTAGCAAGGAAAGGCATTATTTCTTAAATCTGGCTTATCTTTTTAGCCCATGAAATCCACTGGCTTGTGCATTAGCTCCCATTCACGGCGAAAAGCGCTCCCCGAGGGCAGCTGCAGCAAGCCGCTCTGCGGGGAGCGTTATCTGCCAATTCGAGAGCTCATTTAGCTCTCCTGCCTTATCTCGCCCACTTGTGGAGCACCCACCTGCCCACAGGTGCTGCGAGCCTCAGTCAGCGCTTAGAAAGACTGAGGTTTTCAGCTGAAAGGCACTACTAAAAATATTGTTGTTTCCATAGCAACAGGCTGTGCAATACAATAGTCCGGCTCTTTGCAGGATATTGCCAAAAGATCATAGATGAGAAACTCTTATTTGAACTGCTCCGGCTGCAACAGAGCAAAGGACCCACAAAAGCCTTTGCTATTTATATAACCACGCCTCGCTCTGTCTTCTGCCTTTGAGCACGTCTCTATTCTTTCAGTCCAAAATTCCAAAGACAAACTTTCCACGACCGAAGTATAATGGTGGCATCAGCACCCAATACAGTACAGAAAAGTCACCCGCTTCCGTGGCTTTCATGCTCGGTACCAAAATGCTTACCAACTAAATACCTTAAATATGACTCCGAGCACCTTTAGAGCCGTATCAACATTTAAACTTGAACTATATCACCATATTGAAACTAGAGAGAGGCTGCCCTGACTGACTTCAATAACAGTATCACTATGATTGCTTGGGGTAAAAGATTTCATAAATATGCGCCCACAGATAGGCTTCAAAATCCACAGCCAGCCTCCTAAATAAACACTGAATATTTCAGAACTGCT
>NW_010412419.1:21704-36499 GCF_000710305.1 Buceros rhinoceros silvestris
TGTAGCCCTTCGGGTTGTAGAGTGGGATTTAGCGGGACTTACTAGAGGACAAGCCATTATTGCAGTCGGAGCATTATCAGCCTGAACAGATGTTAGAACTAACTTCCAATCCCATTCTTGAAACTCTTTGCATAAAAACTAGAAATAAACTAGGAAATCTATCGTCCTGGCCTTCAGGAGAGCTGTGCTTGCTCATTGCCTCTGTCTAACTGGAATAACCATGGTTTTTGCTATACTGCTTCTGAGCAAACCGCCTCGCTGGCAGAGAATTTAAGTAGCAGGCTTCCAGTCCTCTGCTCCGAGTTATCCAATTTTCATCGCTAAAATTGCTCAATCTGCCAAGCCTCCATTTAAAAATGAAGGGAAAATGTAAGTAAATGAGGACACTTCTTGAGAGTTTATCTTTTTTGATGACTAAACCAAGAGACCATTTGAATTAAAGCGCATCCACTGTTTATTCTTTGAGTGGGGTGACTAGATGCAGAAGAGATTCAGTTTACATTACTGTTAGTCTGGCTGGAATCGAGGAACCGTGGGCCAGCGTGCCTTGTTCAGCTATTCAAGAAAAAACATTCAGCAAAATCTCTCTACAAGTATCTAATTGGCATCTTGTGCTAATGGAATCAAATCAGCTTCAAACACTCATTTAGTTGCCAAAGTACAGTCGAACGCAGAGAGCTCGCCAGGGAGAAGATGCAGATTAGCAAAAGAAAGAAACACAAAACTTCAAGACTAAAAATAGCAGCAGCATTGTACTGAGGAAAAAATAACGCCTTTCCATTAGGTGAGGCTTTTTCACTTAACAGCTGGTATTTAAAATCACACGAAACCTCTACGGCTACTCTGACACAGGGAGAGGTTCGTGTCAGTTGTTCCCTGGGAAGAACCTAAGTCCAATTATTTTCTGTCAGGTCAAAAGTTCTGGAATTCAGTATCCAAAGTTCAGAGCCCAAGCCCACAACTGAGTGTCAAGAGAAACTGGTGCATTCTCAAAAGAATCTAGTAATTTTGTGATTTCAGGGAAAGCTTTCTTGAAAAAACAAACAAACAGCTTTGAAACAGCAGAGCTGGTGCGGAAAGGCCTGAAATCAATGGGTGCCCGAAGAAGGTAAGATTTTGTCACTGGAAACCGGTTCCAGTATCAAAGTGTACGTGGAAAAGAGGAATTGACGGGGACTGTAAACACCTGTAAGCTACCATTAATATCCATTTTCCGCTCTTGCAAAATACTGTCTCTGTTAGTTGCCCCACTGTAGTTCTGAGTCATTTACATCCACCAAAGCACGTAATCATGTGATTTCAATGGGATGTAAGCACATACTTAAAGTTAAGCCCTTTGGTGGAAAGGGATAAACTTAAGCATATGCTTAAATGCTTATGGAATTGCGACCGACGCTCCTTGGGCATTTTGCCCATTCCGCAGGGTTCATCTCATGGTTTGTTTCCTTGGACTACGAGTGATTCAGAGTTTATCTGTGTAAAATACCTCTCCACTCAACATGGATGTACCAACAGCAGGGATGAAAAAAGAGAGTGAAATACTAAAGGTCATGTTTTAAGAACGTTTTCAAACTCGCCATCTGCTAAGCAAGGCAGAAGGTCCAATACAGGACGTACATATCCTTTCCCCGTAACTCTGCAAACAAGGATTATCGGTGATCAGATTTCTTCCCCTTTCTTCTCTTTCCTTCTACTTTAATCTCCAATGTTATTTTTCTGTCTGAGAACAGAAAAGACCTCCCTCAACACCTGACCTCAACTGATTTTTGATCTCAAGGTCAGCACCTTGAGGCATATCCCTCCTGTCTTCACATCTCACTGACTCTGGTGAAGGAATTACTGGGTGAAATTTGGCGGTAGACTAGGTTGCAATAAAAGCTCTTGACCGTAAAAACAAAGGAGTCAGTTGAATTATTCCTGTCCCACTTCTCTGTAGCAATTAACTGTCAAAGCTAGAACTGCACTAGTTATAACCCACAGAAAGAATCTTGAACTATTTTACTTAAAAATAGCATAGAAATAGAAGCGAACAAAAAAATTCATTTACATTCTCAGTGTAAATATGCTACCAAAAGGAAAGAAAGCATTTCTTAAATTGTTGGAGGAGGATCCATACAATAAAAGTGAAAACCAGAAGAACAAAGTATTTTAGGAAAATATTGAAAAATCTAAATTTGAGCAATTGCAGCAACCTGAGAGCTAAAACCACTCAGCATCTCTGAAAATTGATCTTGGAAGCATAAAAAGAGCATTCTAAGTGTAGCTTGGCGGGTCTTTCAAGGACTTAAGAAACACAAAGGCAATTAAATGCAGGTTTTTTTATATTTTTATTAAAAGAAACACATCCCATGCAAGGTCTTAATTTGCCAGTTTCCAGCCTACACTGGATTTTTATAGCTGAATTTGAAACTTTTCAAAATAAGGGTTTGTATAATGGAAAGGCTGACACAACCTTGACTTCAGTGATGAGAACCATACCATCATACTTTCCTCTCTTGCTAGAGAAATTAGGAATGGTTTCAAATAAAACTGTGGTAAAGAAAAGATAAAAATTATCACTAGCTCTTTAGATGAATCTTGAAGAAAAAAATCCAGAGGGCAAATAAGATCAGATTATAAAACAGGCTATAGAATAGCACATAAAAGATGTTCGCCAGCATCGTGGCTGAAATAGCAGGAAAGAATTTGGCTTTTCCCTGAGGCAGACCTTCTTTGGACGTGAAGGCAATTTAGCTCGAAACCAGGCAAGCCACCCTGAAGAGAAGTAGTAATACGTGATGCTCATGCCACAGAATGAGGAAATGTCCCCTTTTCAATCACCTTTCGAGCAAGATGGTGTACGATATCAACCAGAAAGCAATCCCTTGGGAATTCTGTAACATGATCATCACTCTCGGGATTTCAGCAAACATCTCGAGGCTTCCCTGCAGAGAGAGGAACACGGCAACACTTCAGCAGCTGTATTTCTGCAAGATCCTAGGAAAATGGGGCACCACTCCGAGCTTTCATTTCTTAGTCTGGCCTTACAAAATCTTATTTTTCTTACTAAACACAGTGTGACAAACATTTTCAGGTGGTACTTCTTAAAAACAAACAAACAACAAAACAATCCACAATAGGGGTTTTTTTTACATTGTTCCTTTATGTTCCCAATTGTCTTGTTCCCCGAGGCAATGAGTGGGTCAGGCGGCTTCTTCTCTGAGTGAGAGGCTGTCCCTTATTCAGGGGGGCTACTTGAGCGTGCTCGGGAGGAGAAGGTTCAAGAAGCCACAAGGTAAATGAGACACAACTGGAAGCAAAGAAGTGACGGAAAAGCTCCTGAGGGACTCAGTATAGTGTTGCCAGTCAGAAAGTTTCTGAGTTCACTGGAATCAAGTCTACAGGCTAGGACCTGTCTAGTAAGGAAGGCACGGAGCAGGGAGAGACTTGTCTGTAAACTGTTCTTGTTTCTGTTGAGTTTATAGAGAAGCTCTGTTTAAATTCATTCTATTTTTGCTTTTCATAAACTGTTTTGGGTTTGGTCCCTAAAATTGTCTTTGCCACCTTTTAGGGAATTCACTACGGCAGAGTCTAGGATGTTCCACTTCAAAGTTCTGTATGAATTTGGGTACTTGGGTCTCAGTCTGTGAGATTTACTCATCACAGTGACTTGGGATGACACTAAGAATGAAGAGAAATCCGTGCAAACAGAGATTTTCATCTCTACCATGTTCCCTGGATCTGCGGTGGTGTTGTTTTTCAGAAAAGCAGCTGAGTGACTGAATGGAAATTGAGGGTTTGCTTTGGAAATTTAGGACATGAATTAAGCAAATAAACAAATGCTGTAGACCATAACATTTCAACTGGTGCCAAAATAAACCCAGACAAATACTGCAGTAATTTGGGCTCTGGAATTATGTATACAAGAGCCTTCACAAATGCTCCTACTCTCGAAACGCTAACAACAGAAAGTTACCGCAAGCCCTGGACGGCTTGTAGTTCATTCTTGAGAGTAACAGCATAAACCATGGCTGTGTTACGTTGGTGAGATTACACAGCACGTTCGCTGCAAGCCCGGCACGTTCTGACTACCAGCGTATCAGTCACACAGCCAAACTGAGGTGGCTGAAAACGCTACCTAGGCACACCTCTGCTTCCAAGACCAGGCACGTTTGCTGCAAGTCCGGCACGTTCTGACTACCAGCGTATCAGTCACACAGCCAAACTGAGGTGGCTGAAAACGCTACCTAGGCACACCTCTGCTTCCAAGACCAGACCTCCTCTTGTTCCATTGCCTGGTCTCTTTGGTAACTACAAAATGACTTAAGAACAACACCCAAACGGTTTAAAACAAGCATTGCTAAGATTAAATCGGACAGTTCTTAGAAATGGTTTCTAATTTTTTATCTTGCAAATACAGTACTTTAAAGGGGGCTTCTGTGCATCGAAAGGAGCAGAGCACTGAGGGGAAAGGCCAGGGCAAGAGGGGAAACAGTCTGAAATGAAGTGCGATGCCCTGGGCAAAGTTCAAAGCTCCGGTAAGTCAAAGCTCAGGTAAATCAGGCTGCTGTAGGGCCACACAACTTCACTGAAGTCAGCGGGGGTGCACTGGGGTTTGCCCTCGTACGATTGACGCTCTTACGAACCCTCCTGCTGAGGAAACTTCCCCCGTTTCTCCCCAAACCCTGAACGTACAGTGACTGTTTGACATTCTGCACATTGGTACTCCTGATTTTTCCCGAGGAACCAGATTAAATGACCATTATTGAACTCTCTTTCAGGCTAGAGGCCCATTCCATGTCGTACCTTTTCTGCTTGTTTGGAGCTAAGTGCGGAGGAGCAGAGGCCACCTGCGAACATCTGTATGAGCAAACACACAAGTTGTGGGAGAGTGCCATACCTAATTACCGAGGAAAAATACTCAAACTGGTACAAGCTGAAATATAAACCAAACTAAACCATCACAAAAAGCAACAAGCAAATTTTACTCAGATCCAAATCCCATACTGCCTCCTTCCTCTCCCTTTTTTATAAATTTTCTGCTCCTCTGTGCTTTTTAGGTCTGGTCATGTCTGAAAGCAAAATACTGACTTTTGCCAAAAACCCTGTTGGCACAGGATTTCCAGTACGTTTTGGGAGGTGCAAAAGGCAGTTCACTGCATGTGAGTATCTGTCTGCTTATCCAGTCAGAGTGAAAGCTCCAAGCTTTTAGAGATTCCTCCAGTGCAAGTTAGAATATGAGCCTAAAGCAACTTCCTTCCTTTTATGGAAGAGCCAGAGTCACCTTCAAGCTGAGCAGAACCCAGAAGGACTTTCAGCATAGGTTTATTCCTTGTCTTCTCGATTTCCTTAGCTCCCTTTCTGTGATTTAACAATCACAAAAATAGCTAGAGCTCACCACAGCAGCCAAACACAGGAACCTGTGTGGATAATGCCAACAACCACTGTCATCTGAGCCTGCTTTTTGTTTGAGGTTTCTGAGATCAGTCTTATATATCCTTTCCGAGAACTGATGTTCATTAATCGTAGTAATGTTTATTTTTCTAAAGACTAAACACCTCATACTGCTTTTGGATGTATGTCCAGCTTCCTTCATTTCTAAGAACAGCGCAAGGCACTCAGTTTTCTGTTCTGTGCTATTGCTACAGGCTGGGTTAGCACCTGCATACAGAAATACTCTTGAAAAAATGCCAAGCTGAGTAAAATCAATAAAGCAGCGTACAAAACACATAGTTCTCTGGGAAAACCACCAAACCTATAGATCTCACAGCACTTTAAATCATTTATAAAACATCCTTTTAAAGAGGATTCTCCAGGCCATTATTTACTTTGTGGTTGGTTTGTTTTGGGTTTTTTTTAATTTTATTTCCAGTGGCACAAGAATCCTTTCAGAAATGTCTTATAAAGTTATAGCAGGTGGTTGTCTTCTGAAAAAAGTGTACATGAGATACATGTTTTTTCAAGTTTCAGTATCTCTCTCCTACTTCAAAGTGTGCTTTAGTAACCTTTCAAAATGCTGACAGGAGTAATCAATTTGCTGAGATGATCTTATACAGAAAAACAAATGACTCAGTATTGCTGTCCTTGTTTTCAGTTGCTAAGAAGCTCGAGTTGAGATATAATTCCTGGGTTTAGGCTTAGTGCTTCACTGACTGCTTAACCGAAAAGAAGGTTCTCCAATATATGATTAAGGGAAGAGGTGAAGTGCAAGAGGATTATACACGGGCACTTTGTCATTGACTAGGGCCTTACTCACCCCAGGAACGTCACCGTCGGGTTGGTGTTAGAACTACCGGTGTACACACTCCATAAAGCCCATCCACATACCTAAGATGTGCACCCAAAGCACTGTGGGAACCAGATGAGCCTGCTTAAGTCCTCAAAACCAGTAAGTGTGTTTGTGTTTATAGCAGCAGGAAATGCTGCTCGCTTGTGCCACCAAGAGACAAACGGAGATCTCTTTTAACACACAGGTTGACAGAAACGTAACTCCTGATGTTTCTGGTTTTCACACTGATTCCTAATATTAGCCATTTTTAATTCACAGCCTGTCCTAGACAGCGTATATGTGAGTTTTGTTGTGAAGCATAATTTCTGTACATAAGGGGTTTTTTTTCACTTCCTAAAGCAAGTCTTGGAATAAAATGCATTTAAATGATCCTGAAATGTTTTTAGTGGCCATTTTGGGTGGCACCCAGTTCTGGCTGTTGACTATGATGTAACACTATTCCAAGTACTGCTTCCAGTACATGTAAAATCATCCGATAGATGTAATTCCTGGAGGGTGCATGACAAAGTACAAGTGTTCTGCTTCTTGTCATTCTCAGCTTAGAGGTGATACAAGGAACAAAATTGGGAGCTATATTAGGTACTCCCTGGGAATCAGGACTGTAGTAAAGCAAGTAAATATGAAGGACCATGCTGGTTACTACACTGGTGGTCTTCCATGAATAAAGACAGCTTTTTAGTCTCCAGGGATGGCAGCTATGGAAGTGCCCCAAAAGTACAGATTGCTTGGGATAACTTACAAGGAATTATAGTACAGGGCAAACAGAATCATTTCACAGCAGTGGTTAGAGCAAGAAACGGCTTGTAAGCACCGTAGGCGTGTAAAGAGCAGTGGAAAGTTAAGCTACAGAGCTGAGGGAACCTTTCAAAGTCGTCCTGAAAGCGGCCCACACTTTGCAAGTGTCAAAAATCTCTTGGGGTTACGGAGCTTGTCATTTTTGATGACACAGCCACAAAATCTGACTAAGAATACAACCTGAGTTCAAGAGCCTTATGGTTCTTTGCATACTCATTGCAAGTAAAATAAATTTTAACCCTAATGGGAAACCTCTAGTAAGAAATCCATGGTGAGAACTACTCTTGCACTTGTGAACGGCAGCTTCTGATCTGCAAGTGTCAGAAGCCACAGCCACCCCCTTGAGCCCACTCGGGGTGTGTTCTCTACTGACACCCATTCACACAAGCAGCACCTTCAGAGCCGCTGGCCTAAACATTTGCTGCTGCTTTTCAAGGTCCATCAATATGGCTCTCATCAAACACCATTTTCTCTGAATTCCAGCCTTCCCAGGCTCTGTTTTGTGCCTCCCTTCTCCCAGCCCGGCCCGCTCCTCTCCATTTCTGCCCACTGTGCAGGTCACCCATTTCCATCAGCAGTGTGCACCCCCTCAGCGGCAGAAGCACATCCCTTCAAACAAAAGGGAAAAAAAAAAAAGTGTTTTTCAAATTATTAGGGAAGCTTTTAATTGTTCTGAGAGACTCCAGAAGTACCCTGGTAATTAAATGACTGGGATAATGAACTAATAAAAATAAGAGGAACCAATATTGGCAGCACAATCCTTGTTAAGGGAACAACAAACTGCTCAGAACGAGAGCCTCTCATTGTGGGATACAAGTCCCTACAGAGAAGTAGGTAGCACAACCCAGCTGACAGGAACGTCGGTCAGGCAGCTGTCTTCCCCTGAAGCTGGTTCTCCAGTGAAACGTTACCCGAAATGCTGCCAGTATTTATTGGCTGTGAGCTGAAGCAGATTGTCAGACTCCTGTAATCTTCTGAAAACCACAGCGAGCCCGCATGTACATCTAAAACCACCCTTCCCTCCTGGCACCAGCTGGGCGGAGGCTTTTCTATTCAGACCTGAGCTTTGCCTCTGTGCATCCAGCAGAGCTTTTGTTAAGAGACAGAAAGGCAGGAAGAAAACCAAATGGGTGTAACTTCTTTGGGATTTGCCATTTGTCTGAGTGGTAAGAAGCTGAGGGCAAAGCTCAGACAGTTGTGAAGCAAACAGAAAGCTCTGCCAAGCTGTCCCTCCATTTAAAACAGAAGAAAAGAGGAAAGAAAAGAGATGAGTTTATGCTACTGATACGAGTCTAAATTGCTTGCAGTGTTCAGGTGGTCTGGTAGTTTAGGGAAGGTCTCTGAACTGGCTGAGGCAGCCTGAACTTCTGCCCCACAAATGGTGGCTTCCACAGGGCTGCACGGTGCCACCTTTTCCTCGGCTAGTTCTCCACTGCTCAGACGGGACGAACGTGACAGTGTGAGGTAAAGAGGAAGGGGGTACGGCAGTGAGGGCAGGACCTGAGGAGACATTTCCCTTTCAGCAGCTCTGAGCGGTGAGATGAGCTCACCATCCACCTACAGAATTCCTGCCTTACTTGAAAACATTCAGAGAAATGCCAACACGCCTCAGAGCGCTGACCAAGAGCCTTAGGACTTTTCCTTTTTCCTGAAGAGCCATTTTAAGGAAGCACTAAGCATAGCTGAAATCAGAAGAAAATCTGCCTCGGAAACACAGAAGACTCTGATCCTCATACAGCCATGGAAACTACCCATTAAAGGGCGAATTGACTTACATACCAGTTTAATAAAACATCTCCGGCTCCGGTATCCACCTTATTTATAAGAGCTGCCTGTTTTGTGAGAGATAACGACCTAGTGCTGCACCCCTGTACCCTGGCCAAGATGCTTCACTCTTGGCCCAAAAGCATTGAGTCAGTGGGAGGAGCCTGGGGTAAGAATAAAAGAAAAAAGTGATCTTTAATCTACCTCTTCCTACTTCCCCCTCCCTTGCCTGGTTTACACAAAATGGTATGTTATGGCTGGTGTTGTGTTTTTACCAAGCGCACATACTTCCATGGGTAATGAGATTACTCTGAAATTTTTGGAGAGCCTAGTAGACAGATACAGACCAAATACTTCACTAGTCAGAATAACTATTGACTTCAATAATTATTGACTGCAATACCAGTACCAAAGAGCAAAGGCTGTTTCCTCAGTGGAGACATCACATGTGCCTTCAGCTCATATTTGAACAATTAGTTTGCAATTCTCCCTCCCACAAGAATCTAGGCTGCTCTCCTTTCCTAGGGGCCCAGCATGTCGTGGTCCTTGCCCAAATGAAGTACCTAGATGGCTTGTGAGTAAACCCTTGATGAGGCACATTTGGAAGAAGTCAGCTTTTGAAATATTTAATAATAAACCACAAGCGTCCTGCTTTTGCAGACAGATTTTTACAGCAATTAGTTCACTTTGTAATCATATTCTGGTTCTGGTGCACCAAAAAAGAAACTGTCCTGGGTTTTTACTGAGTAATTTGAGCACAAGACATAATGTCAGGTCTGCTGGGTAAAATAAGCGGCAAGACTGTCGGGGTAAAACTGAAGCTGGTGTCTAATCTCTGTTAAAACAGAATGGCTTGCTGCTATGTTGAATGCAAAGAGTGTAATTTTTTTCATATTTGAAAAGAAACACTTAACATTTAATTAACATAGCACATTTTCACCACGCAGTAAATCCACAGGCATTTAGATTCTTGCCGTGGCAAGAATGGGATGTGCTTTGAGTAATGGTTTTACAAATAGGGAGAGAGCGAGCCAGAACTTAATGGCAGGAATATTTCTGGACTGTTCGCAGTGGCAAGACTGTCAAGAAAAAACAAACCACATTTTTCACAAGTTATTAAGTTTTTGACTTTGTCATAGCAAATTGGATTTGCTTGGATTTGGAGCAATTGCGCCCAACCACCAGCAGATTTTCAAAGCAGTAAATAGTATGTTCGGTTCAAAATCAACAGCAGGAACATAGGAGAGTGATTTTGGCTCAAATACTGAACTGATGAGGCAGAAGCATTTTCTACAACTTCATAATGACATTGTTTGCCTTAGAAAAAATGACAAGCTTCATATTTCCCCTGCTCTGACAAGCTCGTAATTTCAAGGTCAAAAATGTCAGAGCCGCCTATGCAGATTGTTTTACCAACCAGACCCTCACAGCAGAGCCCGAGATAGCAGCACCTCAGACGAACAGCAAGAGATGGTGTTGGCTTCAATCACCTGTGCCAAATAATATCATCGCTGGTTCTGAGAGACTCAGACTGAGAGACTCTGCAGCAACTTCTTGGAAGACTTTGAAATTCACATGAGTTAATAGAGTAAAATGCATTTTTCAAAGAAGTCTAAATTTTTCTTTATAAACATCCCTGATACATACTCATTCTTAAATACCTCATCAAACAAAATAAACTGTTCACACCTACCTGTTGCCCTGTCTGATGGTCTGACATTTATTTTAAGTAAAAGTTAAGGATTTTGAGAAAGGCATTGCTAGAAGCGACGGGCAATGCAAGTCAAATTTCTGTTTTTACTGTAATAAATATTTATGAAATCTTTCTCAAAGGGTTTGCCCTGTTCCTTACAGTATATCCTTACTCATATTTTTAAATATGATGGGTTTTGCTGAGATGTTTTTGCTGTTAATATCAGGGAACTTTGACGAAATCACGTTTCATGCAGCCCTAGCTATTTTGCAGTTCAAGAGTCAAGCAGCTGAACGGTTTTTAAAAGACACATACCTGAGACTTGGGTATTTCTGTAAAAGGGACTTTTGACTAGAAAGATTTTTACTTTCCTTTCTGAGACAGCATGCAGTTAAAACCATCGCTTCAGTGCTGATGTTAACCAGCCTTTCCTTTATCAGCTGTGGCAAGAAGCAGCAGCATTTTGTATAATTCAGAAACTACTATGAGGAAGCAGGAAGAAAAACTACCATTTGTGTGCTGAACGGCGACAGGGAAAGAAAAACGAAGTAGTATGGGACAAACATAGTGTAGGAAAAAACATCATAAGGGAGATTAAAAAGTTCTGTGAGACCTTGTAAGGCCAGTGACTTTAAAAGAAATTGGCCTTAGATTATAATCCTTCCTTAACTTCAGACGACAGAAGATACAATATCAGGGGAAGTTTTCAGTGTCAGAAAATGGTCTCAAATACTCTTCCATCTGAGTCCAATGTAGCCTCAAATAGACAGTCCTGCTGGTTAAAGAGTACGGAGAAAGACACCCTGGGAACGAGCCAGCTCTGGGAGTTTTTACATGAGAAATGCAGGTCAGAGCACTCTGAAGAAATCTAACATGTCTGCGAGAAAGAGCTGAATATTTGTTTTCTTTCTTTTTAATGAAAATAAGCATCTTGAGGAAGCTGAATCACGATTAGAACAGTGAAGGACGGAAGGGCTCTGTGGAGAGCAGAGCTAGCTTCTCACAGATTCAAATGTGTGTTTACCGTGGAGAAAAGCTCAAAGCCTGGGAGACAGTAAGCCATTGGAAGCATCCTGTAACAAAATGGTGCAGAGAAAAAGAATTCTAAATGACAACTTTAGCTCCAACCAACAGTACTCAGTAGTTCCTCTCAGAATCAATTTACGAAGTTTAGCACAGACACACACGTTTCGCCTCATCTCCTGAATTGGAAGATTATGTCTTTAATTTTCAGCTAGAGGTAAACGGTGCCAGTCGTGGTGCTGGACTATGGGAGTGGTGGCCTGGCAGGCAGGAGGAGAGACCTAGGCTGAGACTGCTGGGGAAGTTGGCCTCCCCACACCAGAATTAGGGAAATTGCCAATCCACTGGCAGGAAGCTAGTCGTTGTGGCTGCCCGCATTTGGGTGAAATGCCACGGAGCTTTTGGGTTCACTTGCCCAGCCTTCTCATGTCTTCGCTGAACTCTACCAGGTCTGTGACCGCTGAGGAGAGGGAGCACATTCCCTACTCCTAATTCCAGAGGCAGAGCAAGAAAATCAGTGTAAAGCGAACTGATGAAGTACAGATTAGCGCTCTCAACTCTCTACCTTCAAAGCCTGTACACGGGGAAGACGGGGCTCTGACGATGTAAGCTGTGAGGACCGTATCACATACCACATCACGTCATACATCACCGTGCCACACCAGGCTGACAGGAGAGAAAGATCACCTGACGTTGAGGAGGAAGAAATATAAACCTCATCATCGTTCAGATCGTATGTCTTTATTTTCCAAACTTCTTACCTTTTAAGGGGAATCTCTAAAATATAGGCAGTGTTGTTCCATTTTTAGAGGTGCAGAACCTAAAGCACAGCTTAGGTCCAGGTGACACAGCAAAGTCTCAGAGACACACAAACCTCATGCTCCTTTTTTTTAATGGTAGTACCACTAAAAAAATGCTACCTGCTATCTGAATCTGTTGTCTCTGGCCTTTTTGATGGTCGGACTGACACAGAGAATCAGAGATTTTATATTATGGCCTATTTAGCTCATTTCTGGAAACTACCAGAAACAATTTTGTTCTTTAGTGACTTCATCTGATGACGATAATAACTCACAGAAAATTGATTTCAAAGTTAAAATCTCATTACTAAATTCTAAATCACTGAATACCAGACAAAGAATATTTCTTTTTTACTGAGTTAAGTCTAAGCACATATTCGTGGCTTATTGTTATCTGCTGATTAATTAGGAGTGGGTCCTGTACCGCCCTCTGATTACTGCCTGACATACAACAATAAATCATTAAAAATCTTTAACTGAAGTGCTATAAATGATTCAACAGCAGATCTTAAACAACTTGCAATTTATTTTCTGTGTTCCCCGCGTCCCTGCATAAACAATATGAATAATCAGTTTGCATACTGTGTTCCTATGTAGAAAACCCATAGAAATAAGATTTTTAGTTAAACCGCAGCCCAAGGACCCAAGCTTCTAGACTCACATGTTCCCACAAAAAAATGTGGACATACCCATTTTAAGAACATTGTGTCTGAGATGCATTAGGAACTCACAATCACAGAGCAGGACATGTGTACCTCCTCACAGAGTGTACGTACAACCCAATTAAAATAAAACGGAAATTAAAAATGGGGTGATATCTGCGAGGTAAAATTACTTCCAAACTTCTACCGACTGCTTTTTAAAAACTTTAGGATAGTCCCTCATCCTGTAGAAAGTATGACTGAGGTTTCTCGTTGTTAGATGAGCAGCTTTGTATGTGTCTGCATTTAATCATATTTTACATACCTAGATCCAGCTTCCCAAAGTTCCGGATTGCACCACGTGACTGTCCTGTCCCATCACTGTTTTTCATTCCACGTGTCTTTATTTTATTGGCTGATGTTATCGGCAATGACTCAACGTCTGCTTCCAAATCTTTGCGGAGAATGTCACTTTGCCTGGTGACTGTCTCTGCTCCTTAACCCGCACTTTGCATCTCGCACTTTACATTGCGCCATTACGCTGGGCCAGTAGTTAAGTTGGAAGCTCCATCTTGTCATTGTATTTGTATACTGGGACCAGGTTTCATCAGCATTTCTGTAAGGCAGAAGACAGCATCCACAGATTTAAAGGCTGCCAAAACCGTAATATCCAATGAAGAAAATAACCCCTAAAGGATAAAATTCAGTGCCTATAAAGGTACCAAGTTCTGTTACCCAGCTGGACTTCTTTTATAGAATTCTGCTCTAAAAAGCCACCTACAGTCTAACACAGGCATCACTGGGTGAGACCTCATTATCTGGGAGATAACTGGACTGTTTTACAAGGAGAGGGAGAGCTTGGGGCCACTGGGTATGTTAGAAGAGTGTTTCATTTGAGAGCTGTCAGGTCAAATTGCTTCCACTACTTATGTTACCCAACTGTGAAAAATATTAGCAAGTGTGTGAGGAAGAACAACAGACGAAATAAATAATAAAACCAAGTTATCTTTCAAGCTTTTTATCCGGTGTTTTTGTTTAGTAGTTATAACAGACACCCAACAACAGACGAAATAAATAATGAAACCGAGTTATCTTTCAAGCTTTTTATCTGGTGTTTTTGTTTAGTAGTTATAACAGACACCTACGAGGAAAACCTTTCCCATTAAAAGCCAGCACTGAAAGCAAAACTTGAGTGAATGGGGCAAACGACACACAGGACCGTTGCCAGCCACTCCGTGCCACACCATGTGTTTGCAGGGTTCACACAAACGGAGGGGAAAAGCAAAGGAATATTCTTGATAGTATTGTATATGTTTATGTTGCACCGAAGTATCCTCGGCAGCTTGGGCAGAAGTTCGTAAAACATGAAGATAGACAAGTCCCGCCTTCTGCCAGATCGGGTTTGGCAGACCATGACCAAGTAACTTTGGAATTCAATAAAGAGATTACCTCGCTCATCCCTGAAACCCAGCAACCTCTGGGCTGAACAGAGGCAGCCCTTCAGACGATGCAGTCACTTACAAAGGGCAGAAAGATTCGTTTAGGGGGAAAATCACTGGTTAGGTACTCTGCTCTTCTGTACAAGATGGATTTTAGGCTCTGTATTATTTCAGCACACCTCTGCAGGTCATGAAGGAGGTAGACTCCAGGTCAATATGCACATTGCAGCGACTACGGTTCATACCTGTTTGAGGTGTGCTGCCCAGGGTCAGTGTCTGGCTTACACATTGCAAACTGACAGGCTTAGCAAGAGACCAGAGATGGAAAGCAGGCAGTGAATCAAGAGGCCCGTATCTTCCACTCCCCTCCAC
>NW_010412420.1:0-10238 GCF_000710305.1 Buceros rhinoceros silvestris
AACATACCCTTCCTTCCTTTGCTGTCATAAATTATCTTGTGGATGCTAACTTTTGCTATTAATTTGTCTAGAGTATATCTTCTTGCTTATCCATCTTAGGCAAGAAAGACAGTGCTTTAGCCAGAACTCTGCTCGCCCTGTGGGAGCATCACTCTTGTTAGCTGTAACGTGTCTATAACTGCACCTTTTAATGATGCTTCTCTTTGGCTTTTACCAGGCTTATAGCAAGACTTGTACTCCATTTTCCTGTAATAACTCAGCGGCCACCAGGTTGGTGCTCCCAACAGTTACATCCTAACCAAGACTTTCCCGACTTGCCCCAGCTGGAGCAGGGAGATGCAAAGTGACTGTTGTGCTCTGGGGAAGCGGTAAGGGCTCACCTCTTCAGTGACCTGGAGTATTTCCACTGGGGACATGATAGGCAGCAGGCAGCAGAAGAGCACATAAATTAATGCTTCCTGCAACTCCCTGGGGTGGTGTTATTCACTCGGTTTCCTACACATCTTTCTGCAGACCTGAGCCCATATGTGGCTTGTACCATGTTTACCACCTTATCCTCTTCCCTTAGTGGACTGTCAAGCTACTGTCAAACAAAATGTGTTCCCTATCCCAGGTGCTCAGACAAACAGAACTCTTCAGCTGAGTGATTTCATATGGTTAAATAATTGGTATAAATACACTCGAAATAACTATATGCACGCAGAATGCAGTCAAACCTTTTATGCGCTTTACCTCCAAAGGACACATCTCTACCCAGTAATCTACAAGAGCATTTTTGCAGGCTCAGCCAGTGGAAAGAATTGATAAACACTGGAGCCACCCTCATGTATATTTCATCTGGTAGGCAAGGGTGATGGGTGCTCATGCACACACACGCACCAGCAGGTACCTCAAATTTTTGTGTTGCTCTATAATACCTCTGGCAGCTTTTTAAATATTACCGGCTATACAAGCACCTCCCAGCGCTGCGCACCAGAATGCAGGGTGGGGAGGGCAAGGAGGTGCAGCATGAAAAGGCAAAGACCATGCATAAAAAGGTACTATGTGGGATCCTGTTTTATTTCTATAGGTCAATACCTGATTTTGGTAAAAGATGTCAGGAGGATAGTGCTCTCCCCAACCCAGGTGTATTCAGGCAAGCTAGTTTCAGAGATGAAGGTAATGCCTGCAGGGTAGGATGGAGTTCAACAGCAGGCACATCAAGAACAGAAACCAGTATTTTGTTAAAGACAAAACAAAACAAAGGAGACCAAGACATTTTTCTCTGAACAGCAGGACATACAAATGTCAAACACCCCTTCCTGAAAACATTCAGTTTTCCTGAGTCCAGGGCTCTTGTTCTCACCTCAAAAATTCCTGTGTCAGCCAGTCTAGCAAAAGTAATCTTTCTCCCCCTCTTTTCCTCTCTTTCCATCTGTCACAGATGAATATATTTAAAATGGTTTTATTTGACAGCAGGTCAAGATTTACTGCTAGTATAAGGCAGGTCAAAAGGATTGGATTTTAGCAGTGCTTAATGATCAACCAATTTAAGAAGTAGCAAGCGATTTAGCAAAGTAAAACAACAACATGTTTACAGGTTCAAAACCAACAAGATTTGTGCTAACATTATAAGGTACCTTAAATCAAAACATGTTTACATGTATAAACACAAAACGTACAGAAACACATGCAAAGATAAATACTTGGATCCAGTGAAATAAGTCCACTCTCAAAGTAAATGCACAAAGGAAAACTCCTAAACAGGTAGAGAGATGGGAGAAAGAGGCCAGCCTATACTCAAAATTCCCCTCTTCAAGTTTAGAATAAATACAGTGCATCAGCATTAATCAATGGGCAATAGCTGGTGGTCCTTGCCTAGGCCTTGAGTAGATCTCTCCAGCAGGAGACCCTGAAAGGTGTCCCAGCTCAGGGGAGATGCTAGATGCAGACTGCTGCAACCCAGGGCAGCTCAAAGGGTCTCATTTTGGATCATTATTTATAGGGTCCAAGATAATTGAATTTCGTTAGATTTGTTTTCCGTTTCAGCCTGACTTGAGTAATGTAATGTTTCAGTTTGTGCATGTCCAGAACTTGCTGGATCTTGGGGTCCTAGCATCCCCTCTTTGGGCCATGACCAAAGCAGAAGTGCACCAGGTCACAAGAATGCTGAAGGCAATAAGAAGAGTAGGAGCCAGGTGGGCCAAGGGAGCACTTAAACGCTCTGGTCCGCTGCAGGAGGTATTATCAGGATTGTCCCCAGAGGACAGGGAAGGCAGGACCCAGGAATGTTAAGGGGCTGCCTTAGCACTCTGGTACACCGCCTTTCACAATTCACATTTGACCTTTACGGTGTATTGTTGCGTCACCCAGTGAGGGGAGGTGCACTCTGTATCAAGTAGCCCATGAGTGGGGGTGGGGATCGTGCCATCACACCATCCCTCTGTGTAGCAATTAATTACCTATAATCTGTGTTACACCAGGCACGATGGTATTTTATATATTGATAGAGCAGGCAAGACCACACACATGCTCCACTCCTCCCTGTTCCCATAAATATTAGCTCTCAAAAAGATCTTGAAAATGAAAGTGGTCTGCTGAGACTGTAAGAGCATCATGGCTCCAAATTTTAAGGAACTCTTCCCCAGAAGGTCTAGGAAAACTGTAGTGCATTTTCTCATGTTTGAAGAGCTGAATCCATTGCAAAAAAGAATCAAATTGCTGATAAGCAAGAAGTTTACTAAAGAGAGAGAAACCCCCCCCCTCTCTCTCACACGAGAGTCATGTTTGAAGAGCTGAATCCATTGCAAAAAAGAATCAAATTGCTGATAAGCAAGAAGTTTACTAAAGAGAGAGAAACCCCCCCCCTCTCTGACAAAGTAGAGTAGTCATACATAATTGTTGAAGTGTAACTATAATTTGGACAATTTCAGTCTTCTGGAGCAGGCCAGTGGTTTTCTTCTCCCATCATGCTGTAACCTTCCCTCTCAGCCTGAGATTATTAATTTTTGACAAGTTGTGAGCCCTGATTTGGACTGATCTGATCTGATGGAGTGACCTATTTCTATTACCTGCTCCCTCACTCCTCCTGCTGCTCGCCTCTGATGGCCACTCTGGCTAACTCCCACAGCTCTGCTAACAGATTTCGTTATTTCAGCTCTTGGAAGAATACCTGTAATGGTAAGAACTGAACACAGTTTCTCAGCTCGCAGGAATTTTTAAAGCCTTTCCTCCTGTCTCACACACCTCACAGGAAGCCCTTACACAAGATCTTCTGCTCTTTTTTCCTAGGCTCTAGCCTTCACGCCCCCGAAGCTGGGGAGTATGGCTGCTGATTCGATGAACGCAGGCCCATTCAGGCAGAGTGAGCTGGACTGGATCTCCATGTGCTATTCCACCTGCCAACTTCTGTCCATTCAATGTTATCACTCGCATTACAGCAGAAATGTCCATCAAGCATATGCAAAACAATCAGACTGCAGGCTAGCCCATCGAGTTGTGACATTTCTCCTCCCTTCCCTCCACCTGGTGGAGGAGGGCCGCTCCTCCTGTGGGATCCCTACACCGGGAACATAGAGGGGCTGCAGGAAGCAGTGGGATGGGGGTTGTCTGCACTGAACTACAGCAGCCTGCTCATATTTGGGAAGGGTTGGTTTGTTTGTTTTTTTTTTTCAGAATGAATGTGCAGCATCCTGCCAGGCTGTGAAGTTCTCAGGATCTGTCCATTCTTGGACTTCTTTTATGACTCACTGCAGGGAACAAGCTGAAAGCTCCAGAATTTCAGGGACTGTGCAAATCCCCCTTCTTTTTTGCCCTGGGATTAATCTTCTTTTTTATTGTTTGTTGGAGGCGGAGGGTTTTCTCCACTCTGCAAGCTATTGCCCTTTTCAAACTGCTCAACAGAACACTGCTCTGTGACATAATGCCAACAAGCAAAATATTGAATGGTTACATGCTATTTTCTAAAATAATATGGGACAGCTCACCACCAGAAAATGGACACTGAGAGAAACACCATCACCACCCCAAGTCAATGCTGGCATTCAATATAGCATTGGGACATAGGGGACTAAGTGTCTTAAAACAGGATTCTGAGTCCTAAGAGATATAATGAAAAGGTTTGGATTTTTTCCATCTAGTATTTATGCTAGGACAAGCTGAAAGAGCTTTCAGTTTTGATATTGATTCTGATCTAATGTGATATTGATATGCATTTTAAATCTGTGTGTAGATAGAAAGGGTGCAATAATCATATCAAATATAGTCTATTAATGCTAGTCCAGGCAATTTTGTATTGTATAACATGATAATAATTTGACAAGACCTTACCTGGTTCCTGTGTATGAAGCTTTAGCAGGTATGTGCTTTTTACATTCTCATGTCTAATCGATATAATAATAATAACAACAATAACAAAAGTACTGGTGGTAGCAATAATACAAGCAGTAATAAAAAACTAAATACGTTTTCCGAATAGTGTCCTATTGTGTCTGTGCTCTAGTCTTTGTAAACGATGATGATCTTTTGTCTTCCTAGAGCTAGAAGATGCTTTACTCTTTCAAGTTTTTCTTCACAGAAACTCCTTTCAAGGGTGAGGCATTGTTGGAAGCGAACAACAGTGGCTTTGAAATATATCATTTAAGCTAGAGAGTGACAAACACCTTACCCTGCTCCTGAGAGAGTAGCTGTGCGTTCACTTAATGAGGTAGCTGAAGACATCCCTGGTCCTTTTCCCACTTTGAGCCCAGATGCCAGAGGCAAAATGGTGAGCTTGCCTTGCATGTGTGCTAAGATTTCAAGCTGTGTCTCTGAGCACTTACAGCCATTGTCACCTTTTTGGGAAGGGTCATTTTGACTTGCATAATTATTAAATCCTTACTCCTTTGTTCTACTCAGATCAGTCTTAGGCCAATGCATTGAAGGAGTGACGTCTGCTGAGAAACACTTCCCTGTAAAATGGAGCATGATGGTGAATATTGTTGGCAGGCAAAGGCAATATAAGGCATATTCTGCTCCCTTCTGAGTGCATGACATCTCTGGGTGAGAGCATAGCTGGGTCTCTGTGACAATTATGCCTGTTACTATTCATGCAAAGTGGCAATAAGAGCACAACAGTACCAGTTACGATAATTGCCTGGTCCAGTGGCACTGAACAGAGGCAGACAGAGAAGTATGACTTAATGATCTTTGCATGCAAGCTACTGCAGACAAGTGTCTGCAGGAACCAGGAGCTCTCCATCTACCCCAAAAGATGCCTTGACCTAAAGAGCCCATTTGCTTCATAACCATGGCTGTGTCTTATGCACTTCTTTCTCTACAATACACATTTCAAACATTTACCTGGAAAAGAGACCCTATATAGCATCTCTGTAGTTATATTTGGAGTATATGCTCAAAGAGAATTCTTATAAACTCTTCATGTAGCACTTGGGTAATGAGTATGCCTGAAATTATAAATATAGGCTAAAAGTCACATGCACAGGGAAGAATTCATCCATGAGATACGTTACAGATTTATGATGCACAGCTCATTAGGTTTTGTTATCTGATTCACCGAGGTTTCAATGAAGACAGATTGCCAAATAGAAAAAGAAGTAAAGAAAATCCAGTCAATTTGTTCTGAAGGATCCATTCTTTCCATAAGACACTGTGCTGGGGCAAGCCTGCTTTAAATCAAGGCATATGCAATTAGTTTATGTCACACTTTGATTTGATGGTACTTAGCTGTCCTCATCAAATTGTATTTATTTCACCAAAGCAAAGGAAACAGAAACTTGTCGAGAAATTGGAAGCCCCACTCATTAATCTAATGACAGCTGCTTTTTCTTCCCATTTCACTTTCATGCCTGTGGTGGACAAGAAGGCTCTTCGTTTTATCATCGTGGTCCATACAGCTATCCCGCTCTGCAGAATCCATGATGACTGCATTTTTGAAACAGTATCTCCCTAGGGACTGTAATTATTCATCTTTCAGAAGACACAAGATCTATAATACACAAGTGCTGCAGACAAGAACTAGTTTACAGGTTTATCTCATGACTGAAAGTATAATCCGTCTTTCCTGGCATGATTTAGGAGTGCTGCATAAGAAAAGAAAGAAAGTGGGTCAACCCCATTTCAACTTGTATTCCCTTGTTCACATAGGTCCTCTTCTTTTAATTTCTCATTGAAGAGAATTAACGCTTGAGTGAGCAGAAGAAATGGGCCCCATATTTCCTGTAACCTGCCACACACCTTATAGCCCTTTCGGTCGTGCCTGCACCAGGTTTGGACTCCTGCAAGCTTTCTTTTCCCAGCGGTGACCCGCCTGCCTTCACCTCTGCTGTGAGAAAGCAGATCAAGGAAGCCCTGCTTCTGACGGAGAGAGTGGCTTGAGATCTGAAAACCTTGACTTCTACTTAAATTAAGAATCAAGCTATTAATAGAAAACTTGACTGTATTAACGGGACTTTCCTAATGACTACATGGTAGGCCTAAGCCTCCGAACTCAATTTGGAGCCTCAGACTCTCAAGCTTCCTATGTTTCCTTTAGTGAAAGATATCTCAAGATACTTTCTGGTGTCTCATCCTTCTTTTCCCAACAAGTCGGTCATCTTTCACTATCACCACGGAATAGCCCTGTAGCTGTCACTGCAATTCCTTTCCTAGGAAAGTTGTTTCTAAATGTAAGGCTTAATGTAGTTTAAGCTTCTTGGAATGTAACTCAGCATCTAAAGGCACACAGGACATGACATTGCCATCTTTCCATGCATCTCAGTTTGGAAGGTCCAGGTAGGGTGTTCAAAAGAAAATCTGAATAAACATGCCTCCAAACCGAGAATTTGCCTGGATACTAACATGACGTGTGTGACCATATTGCCTCGTAAGGATTTATTTTTTCACCTATCCCCACACATTTCTAGTTTTCACGTATGCTAAAATCCACACTGTAAACAACCCATTCCTCTGTGTTTGTTCTCCCCACACCCTACAATAACCATCTGTTTTTCCTAAAGGGTAAACATAGCTTGTCTTTTTTATTCTGAGACATAAAATATTACTCAACAAATCCAAAATATGTGCATTTTTTACACAAACCTTGTTCCAATCTATTTTCTGTGGTCCTAACATACACCGTTGCTTGCTTAAAGGGCACCAATTATTATCCAAAAAATGCTAATAAAGGATTGCTAACATAGAGAGCACAGGGTCTCTACCATCAGGTATATATTAGGTATATTAGGAAGCAAGCATCAGTCCTGGTGCTTACATTGCAAAGTATTTCAAATTACCAGGGTCAGACAGGCAGGAAGAGCTAAACTGTACTCTAGACATCTAAATTTAAGGATCTGCGTTTCTGCTGATGCGATGGCTGACATTATTGATTCTGAAAGCAGCAGAAGGAGCGTACCTCTCTGCCTTGCTTTTGCCATTAGAGATTTAATCAGCTCTGCTGAGTCTTTGCAGGTAAGAGTCCGAAAAGCTCTTGACACACCAGTTCAGAATTGCAAACAGCAGGCTTAAAAGGCTTAAATCCAGCCACTGCATGTTAGCTATCTGAAGATAAATCAGTTTGTAGACACTCCTAAGACAGAGTAAGGAGAATGGGAAAACCCTAAATCTAAGGATTCTTCGAACATGTAAATCCAAATATGGTTGTTGCTCCTTTAAGCTGGCTCTGATTTGAAGGCTGCTCCCTGATTAAAGGCATTCCAGATAGATAGACAGTGCTGGTGTATCAAGCCACCAGTTATTTGTTCGGCAGAATTACTGACTTTAGTAGGGAGTCACTCTTCAAAATCGATCTCATGATCTGGCCAATATTTAGGAAAAATATCCTCATTTCTAATATTTATAACTCTTTCAATTTATACCATCTAAAGTCAACTAAGTTCAAGATAAACCTTATTTATTTTTCACCATTTCACATCAGTTAGCTGGCTGATTTATATGATCATTTGTACCACCATAATGTGTAGGAGAACTTGCTCACGATAACTACCTTCACTTTCCTGGCTCATGTGGAGTACTATGCACCTGGAGCTTGCAAACACCACGAGAAAATAATCCCAGACAAAAAAATAAATCCAAATTAATTAGATCATTTTTATAAGCCCCAAGTCTTGAAACATGCAAAACGAACCCTCAATTAAATGAAATTTTGGGCCTCAACTACTTAGACCATATATCTTAAATTACATAATTTTTCTGAAAATCTAACTCATTTATTTCTTCTAAACACCTTTCAGGTTTTCAACTCGCTTTCATTTTCATGCAATTTTAGGAAGGTGAATTGTAGCAGGAATTGATTTGTCTGTACTCATACATTGTTAGTTCTCTGTATCTGCCTCCCATGTCACTACAGTTTCTCCCTGACACTTACTCTTTGTCATTTTTCTGGGGAGCTGACCACCGAGCTTCAACTCATTAAGCCCTCCCCGTGAAGATAACAATTACCTCTTGGCAACAGGAACGTTATACCTATTTGGGGGAGAGGCATTTTCAAGAAAATTTTCTGAGTGAGATACTCCGCTTGCTGTTAGCTCTGTAGGAAGGAGGACATTATTTACCCTTTCTTTTATAGAAATTATCAAAGGCAGAAATACTGACTTTCCTCTCAAAACTGTCACTCACAGAAAGGTGAAGAGCCAGTCTGAGGACAGGCATGTACAACAGTTGTGTCCTGGTTTTTCAGAGGAAAAAAAAAATCTTTTGAAGGGTAAAATGTACATGACTCTCTGCCTCTCAAACTTTGCAGTTTCGGTCATGAGATTTGCAGCCAGGACCCCCGGACACCCTGGACACGCTCACTGGTTTTTACATACTAATCCTTGCTTACGTGACAAAACCAGCAAACTTAGTTTTGCCAATGATTTTAAAGAACTGAGCTGGGGTGTTTGGTACATTATTAAAGGAATAGACACTAATTCATAGACAAACGTGTTCTTGGTTCAAATCTGTTAGTGACAAGAGGTTGCAATCATTGCAGTGCTGAACCTATGCATTCACATGACTGCGTGAATTACAAAAATCACTTTTTAAAGAATATGTATTGCAAAACTGACACTAACTGGACATCTCAGTGATGGCACAAGGACGCAGAATGAGGAATTAATGGTCAGAAAGGAAACAGAGAAGATAAGTAGCAAGACAAAATATTGGAGAACCTGTAATCCGGTTCTGAAGTAATATAAATGCTTGAAGAGTGAAAGCTGAGACAGAAAATCCCCTGGCAGACGTCAGCTGTGAATCCACAAGCCTGCTTGTGCCAACACCATAGGTCCCACTCCTTTAGGACCATTTGCACAAAAAACCTGCCTCATAGCTGCCTCCATCATACTTTTTTGCCTTGATCTCTTGTGAGGACAACCCAAGGATGTCTGGCAAAGAGCATCAACTTGTTCAGCTGCAGGTTTCCCCACTCCTGTGCAGCTTGCAATTTAATTTAAAAAGAAATCGAGTTTGTAATAAAAAACAATAGTGGGGAGAGTGAAAAGGTAAATTGTAATAAAACCAGTGCTTTTAGTGCCAAATAAAGCATGCCAAAAGTCTCTTCCCATTTCATGATTTTACAGCATTGAGTAGAATGGTGCCCTGGACAGGCGGACAGGATATTCTGCTAAGGACAGCAGCAGCGCAGAGGTAGCTTGTCCTGGCTGTCAGGTGAGGTGAAAGCCCTGGAGAAGCAACAAGAGGGAGACATTGCTCCTTCCCAACAGCAATGCAGCATGGCAGAGACCCTGGACACAGAGTGGGCAGCACAGCACAGCACAGATGAAGAAATGCCTGGGAGGGTAATGAGGTCAGCCTGCAGCAGGAAGCAAAGCCTAAATCAGGGTTTTCCTGGTTTGTCCTGGTTTGAGTTAGAACAGAACTAATTCTGCTCAGTGATTTTACTCTTCAGCTCAGTCTGTTCTCAGTGACGGCACTTTCTGCAGTTAACGGCACAGTTTTGCAGTCAGTGTCTGCTTCCAGAGGTGATAACGCTGATGTTCACAGTTACTACCAGGGGTTGGGGTGCAGAAAGGCTCTTGCTCGTCCTTGCTCCTGTGCAGACCAAGGTCACTGCTAAACCCTGTGTACCACGGTGGGGTGCAGTAAGTTAGCGGCTGCACCTGTGGGGAGGAGCAGACAGGACAGGACAGGTGACCCTACACTGACCAACAAGGTGGTCCATCCCATATACGACATATTCGGTATAAAGCTGAGGGATCACAAGGGTCAAGCTCTATTCTTCAACAGGTGATGTCTGAAGAGGACTCTGTCCATTCTGCCTTCAC
>NW_010412420.1:10638-31480 GCF_000710305.1 Buceros rhinoceros silvestris
GCACCTGCGGGGAGGAGTGGACAGGAGAAGAGACCCTGAACTGACCAATGAGGTACGGTTCATCCCATAGACATCATATTCGGTACAAAGCTGAGGGATCGCAAGGGTCAAGCTCTCTTCTGCAATGCCTGGTGTCCAAGGAGGCCTCTTCCCATTCTGCTTTTGATCCCAGGCCATGCATTCCTGAATCCCGTTCCAGAATCCTGCTCCTGCATCCGGTTCTCATCTGATGCTGAGTCCAGTCTGGTCCTTCCTCAGTGTCTGCCCACGGCATCAGTGATGACTTGACCTAACTGCCATCGGAGGGGATGGGTTCGTTATTGATTTTGTATATAATTCAGTTTATTACTATTATCTTCCTTAAAGCTGTTTTAGCTTTCCGGCCCATAGCGCTCTCTCCCTTATTCCCTTTCTCTTCCCCTTTAGGAAGGGAAAGGTGTTAACACAGATTATCTGTCATTCGTCTAGTGGCCAGTCCAGCCTCAAACCATGACGGGGTTATTAGAAGAAAGGAGACTTTCCTAAGAATCTGCAACGGACTGTAATTCATAAATCTTGAGAAACTACTTAAAGTTGCTGGTCAAGCATGAAGAGCGAGCACCTTTCTAGCAATCAGCTCTACTTTCAAGCCTTTTATTTATCCTGTCGCTCCCACCAATATTCTGGTTTGTTCTGCTGCACTTTTGTTCTTGTTGTGGTTTGTTTAGGTTTGGTTTTGTTTTGTTTTTTTTAATTTAGTTGTGCGCTTCTCTGTAATAAAGGACAGCTTTGGACTTTTCCTCTGTTTTAACAGGCTCACTTAAAAAAAAATGGATCCATCTGAAAGTGTCAGCTGATTTGTTGGGCCGACCTAATGATACAACTGATGGAACCACAAATAAAGCCAAATCAAACAGAATTTGCAAGGCTGTACAAAAGAATGTACGTCTGTAAGGCTTTTCAGTAACTTGCCGCCGTGAGTTAACCAGGTAATCTAATAAATCTAGAAAGGCCCTCCATTTCACAGGCTTTAAATGGCAGATAACTGCAACAAAGTAAGATGGGATGAGGTGTCCGTTCCTTAAGAGACAGTCCCTGCGTATTAAGTCAAAGGTCTTATGCGAGGCGGTACAGTGAGAGTGATTTCTTAAGACAAAATATGGGCACAGATACCTTGCTGACCACCCATTTGTGGTTAAGTGAAAGGACATACATCACTGGAAAATATTAATAAATAGTCTTCAGGGAAAAACAGTGGAATACAGTCAGCATTAATCACATTCCTGACTCTGTCTCATGAGCCAAGAAGAGGTCATTTTTTTTTCCATCAGGAACATCTTGGTACTTAAGGAAAAAAATGCATTCACACTTAAAGGGTTCTGTGGTGTAACCATAGAGATGTGTTAATGTAATAATCACACACAGCCATGTAGGGACTTGTGCTGTTTTGTACGAAGGGAGTTAGCAAAGTCCAACTTTCTCTACACAAATACATTCTTCTAAAAGTAAAGATCAGCAAATGTGTAAGTTTTACAAAAACACAGTAACAATGAGCTTAGTTCCACTAAAAAAATATCTTCTTTGTGGTCTAAAAATGTGCCAGAATCTCCACATGATGCAAATTGGTGCACCCAGGGCAGCCCAGGGGATTTGTACCTGCTAAGAAATCAGTCCATCACTTCTTTGAGGCTCTGACATTTTGAGGACCGTGCTACGGCACACACAGCAATTCTGAAATGCCAGACTGATCCCACTTTATCACTACGTGATCCTGCTGAGCACAATAGCAAAGCTTGGTATCTCCATGCACGTGCAGTGTACATTTCAGCATGGAAGTTTATTTTCCTGCAATGACAGCTTGCCTCCTTCTCTAATTTCTGCCAGGAATTACAATGGGCCTTGATGCATGCTCATTAGGTGATACTGGCTCAGCAAACTGATTTGTTACAGCTTCTGGACACGATCAAAATTCATTACACTAATCAGCTCTTTCGATAATTCCATAAAGTACTGCTTCCAGGTGTGGTGTGGAACCACAAATACAAATATCCTTAATGTCCAATAGCTTTATGCTATGGTGAGATATCTTAATTGACGTTGTTTCTTTGCTGACGTGTACACATGCTATTAACATTGTACTCAGTCATATTGAGTAGGCATAGAAAAGAAAAATGCACTATTTTCCATATCTGTAAGGAGTGAGTCCACCTCTGTGGGAAACCGTCCCCAGCACAATACAGAGACATCTGGTAGTTAATGGCAAAGCCATCTCTAAACACTCCTAAACATAGCAACAGCTGATCTAATCTATTGCTGGTGACAGTCCTGCTTTGAGTTGCTCTAGGTGGCCTGTAGCTGTTCTCCGGCAGCCAAGAGGAAAAAGAAATCTTTCTGGACTTGAAATGAACCGGGTGTATTCGGGGAATGGGGTGGAGAAAGAGTTTAAGATAAAAAAAAAAAATTACACAAACATTTCTACCTCACCCAGGAATCTGTCCCCTTTAATCTTGAAAACATTTTTTCATTTCCAGCTCTCTGACACATTAAAAAGTATTATGTCTCTAAAATGTGAGAGCATAATTACCTGTCTGGGCATGAAAAAGTATTATGCTACCCTTAGCTGGTTTCCATTCTGTATAATCCATCTAACTCCTGTGAGTTTGTGATTTCTGATACACACAGTGTACAGCAACAATATGTTAACTTGTTTTTCTGCTCCTAAACCAGTCGTTAGCTGTTTCTTTCCTGAACTGTGGCACCACAAAATACACATTGCACTCACTGCACTTCCACTGTTTCCAGCTTCCAGTAGCACTATTGGCTTCTATCTGTACTTAGCACTGAACCTGCATGTACTGGTCAGTACTGAGCCCTACGTATACAAGAGTGAACTTCTACATGGCTCCAACTTCCTTACCTTGACAATTGATGCCATATGGCTCTGAACTTTGCTCAAGCTGTGCTCATCCCATCATGATTACAGAATGAGGAAAAGGTGGACAATTTTTCAGAGACATAGAGCATGGCCTGTGCAGGAGACTACACAGATCATCTCCCCTTCCCCGGGTTGTTAGGTGCCCTCCAGGAAATTCATCTACCCAAAGGAGCTGGCATAAAATCTAGGGAACAGCCAGAGCTCTGACTGAGCTTCAATTCCTGTACGTGCCACCAGCAGTTCAACAAGGAAAATCCTATTGAGCATCTGCATTCAAGAAGGGAATTAACTATTTCCAAACCTTTTTTTCACAAAGGTGTTGGGGCTCTTAATAGTGTCACCTTTAGGACTGAAAAGCAGAGAACTTGCTTCAAACACAGGCATATTTAGGAACTTTTTACAGGCACATCTTTTTGAGAGAACTGTTTGACAAATGAGAGTATGGCGAGCGCTAAACAAAGGTGATTTGTTCAAATAATGTCACAGCCTGAAAGAAAATACTGCAATCAGAACTAGTCAAGTGTGTGTCTGTCACAACTAATAGGTCGTGTCAGTCCTCCCTGAGTGACAAGCCTTGTGCTCTGAGGCAGGTGGAGCAGCACAGCAGCCCAGCAGCGGCTGCGGTGCTCTGAGCGACTGCAGCCAGGCAGCAAACCAGCTGGGACCTTCCAGCTGGCAGGAGGGCTGCTGCAACCCCAGGGGCTGTGCACAGGGAGGCACAGGAGCAGGACCAGGGGAATCAGAGCGCTGGTGAGAAGACCGAAAAAGCATCCTTGAAAATATAGGTCACGAGCCAGCGCTAAAATAACATGAGGAACAAGTTCATTTATTTCTTAACAGCTGTAATGGGTGCGGTTGGAGCAGAACGCATCTACTGGTCCCTGAAGCACTGGCGCTGCTGCTGTGCACAATATAAAAGTATTAACAACACTGCAACTCAGGCAATGTTTATGAGAAAAAAAAACCCCAAACCAAAAAACAAAATGCTTAACTGAAAAAGGTGCGGTGGGAGAACTGTGAATTTTCTTCCGTTTCTAGGTTTAAGTCGTGTCCAGTTCAAGTTACATGAACACATGTACCGAGGATCTGTAAGGTTTTTGTTGTGGTTACCAGGAAACTAGAACGGAATGACTGTGCTGATTTTTTTTCGATTATAAAATAAAGAGTAAATGACTATAAAAGGTGAGTGACTTGTACAGAGATTATGCCATATTTTTCTTCCTTTTCCTGACTACTGCCCCCATAATCACGTAAGTAATTGAGTAGAGACTGCACCATCCTTTACAATCCCTCTTCAAGGCACTTAGAAGGGATGAGAACCCGTATTGTCTCATTTGCAGACAAACTGCTATTCTGAGAGTTCCTATCCCAGAAAATCATCTTTATGAGATAAAACAACCATAGGGGGAATGTGAGTCTGGTGGAGGAGGAAGGGAGTGAAGGCTGATGAGGTTAATGGTGTGTTCACAGCGTTAACCGTGTTTAAACTGAGGCCAGGGACCAGGGCAACGTCTTTACTAGCCTCCTTGATCACTGCCTGTATAAAGAAAGTGTAAGGAAGCGAAAAAGATAAATGCAAAGAAGGAATGTGGTGGAAATAGTGCAGAGTAAGGTAGAAAGAGAAAGAGATGGGAACAGAATGGAGGCAGATAAAATTGTGTACAAAAAAGGAGGCAAGAAGCTGCGAGGTTTCCCATGTAACAAGGATTGGCCAGTCCAGCTCCTGGTTTTTTCTTCTGCCCTTCTTAACTGCACAGGGTGCCTGTTCAATGTATTAAAAGTAAGATGTGTTTCTTTAGTTTAGGTGTGGTTTTTAAGTTCAAACCACCTTTAAAGTGCTTTAGCAATGCTTTAACACCTGACAAAGAGAAGCCACAATTCTTCCTCCCCAATACACTCAGCCTTCTGCACTGTACTCTCTGCCCCCAAAAATACGTGGTAAGAAAGAAGCATTCTCATCTCGATGGACCATCGACTTCAATGGGGTTTAGATTGCCTGAGCCGTTCACTTTTGTATCGCAAAGAAACCAAGAGAAAGCCCGTGAAGAACAGAGGCAGCTGAAGGTCTTTGTGTGTAAAATAACTTGAAAGGCAGGGCTTAATCCAGTAAAAGGGAGAGAAAATTCACAGTTCACCTACTCTGTCCAGCCATAGATTTGTAATCGTGCCACTTGTGACAAAACTGAAAGAAAAAAAGTTAAAATTACATGGGGAAGGGAGAAGGGTCATCAGTCAGCACCAAAAGCCTGAAAGCAATAATGTCAGGACTTCAGCTGTCCCTACTGATTTACTTTTAAGACTGACAGCATGTGGCATTATCTTACACTAATTTTCTCCAAATCAAAAATATGAGAGTGTATTAACATTAAATTAACCAGAGGAGCCAAATACATCTGCATGCACAACATATTTGCATCTCTGTCTCGGAAAACTTTCCACCCCAACTGAGCACCAGCTGGAAGAGAAATTCTTGCAATGGAGCCCTTTCTGTTTAATCCCTTAATCTTCTCAACATCCTCAAACAGTAGGGATTCTCTCTTAAACTTGACTGGAAAGTAACATCTGCACTGTTGAAAGAGAGGAAGCACCAGAAGGCAAGCCACAGAGGTCTCAGCTCCCTCGCTTTCATTCAGTAGTTTTCTCTTGAAGATGCCTGTTAAGGACGGTTTCTATTTAATGGCAATGACACAGACCAGGCAAAACCCAGGGGCTGAAATATTTTCTATTTCTGAGCAGTTAATGCCTCCCCATTCTTATGTTATAGCAAAGGCCGGGCAACATTAAATGCTGCAGAGGCGGATTAACCCGCAGAGATTGATTAACCTGTAAGTGTTATGCCCTGAAAGTTACTAGCTTTCCTCCCTTCTCGTTATTCATGTTTAGTATTTGAACAGCTTAAACCACGGTGATGTTCCTCACTGTGACTTGGCCTGACTGTTAGTCTAGGGCTTTATTATGGGTTGCAATGCCTCTTCTAGATTTGAGGTTAAGTGACATGGTGGCCCAGATTAGTTGAGAGGCCACCGCCCAAATGCTAGCTCCAATTTAATCTGTCTCCTGGTTAATTCAGCCTTACAAAATCCTGTGAGAAATCAGGCACAGCACTCACAGTTTGGCTATGTCATCTTGCAGTCTAATAGAAAGAGGAAAACACACCTTTCTAATTAGAATTAGATGTAGAATGTCTATTAATATGTGCAATTCTTACGTATTAGTGTCTTCTAAACCCCAGATCACCCTAATCGCAGATGACCAGATGGGTCACTAACGTCACTCACTTCATTCTAGTCTCACTTTGATATCTGACTTGTGTCCTCCTTGTCCCTCCATCCCCCACCCCCGCCTTTTTTTTTTTGAGTTCTCATAATACTGCAGTACAAGTATCTGTTGCAGAAAGGAGAGGTGACTGTAGCTAGTCTTATGCTGTTAGACTGGCCTGTTTCTGAAATAGCACTCACAGCCAATTAAGGCGAACTTTTTACCAATATCCATGAAAATTTTCACAGAAATTCTCCACACTTCTTTAATAACCCTCCAACTTTATAACAGTAATCACTTCCTCTGGAGAACAGAGACTGACCCATACGATAACTTTCATTAGAAGATGCTTTTTGGAAGAACTGTGAGATTGAGAGTCAAAATCGGGCATACGCTGAAAGAGGCAGGTGCACAGTGATAAAAATGCATCTTTTTAGTCTTTGACATTTTCATTCTTCCATCTGAAGTCTGTAATTTATCATGAGATGTACTGGATGTACTGTGACCTCAGGTAAGGATTAAACATAAGAATGCTCTAGTTTAGCTTTCTGGGCTCAGAATCTGTGACTTTTTTCATGGTTGCAGTAAAATTGGTGCACGGGCCCATAGCTTCCTTCTACCTTGTCTGCAAAGCTTCTGGCTCCTCACCAGGGTGAGATCTGGCCAGGAACAAGTGAGTCATCAAACTGTGACCCCACAGAAAAGGTGTCCAGGTGAGACACTTAGGTGGCACTGCAGTGGTGCTCCAGAAGGATGTTCAGGGGAGTGGGGACCTAAGTCTCAAGTAGCCCGGGAGCCCTGTGAGCATCTGTAGGGCAGAGAACCTGTGAGCACTCTCTTCATTCAAGTGATGCTGATAATAGCAACTACCTCCTCTAGAGAAAACCTGCCACTTTCCAGGTTGTGTGTGGACAGACCAGAGTCTTGAGGCAGACCTTCTGATCTCTCTCTTCCAGCTGATGAACCCATCAAAAGACACCAGACTATCCCAGATTCTCGAATCAGGTCTTAAAAGAACATAAGAGTAATAACTCAAAGAGAGGTAAATTATTTCAATGGTGAAAATTCAGCTTGAGGGGTGGGAAATAGGTTAACTAGAAAGGCTGGTAAACAACCTTCCCTTTATCCGCTGGGTCCTGGAAAGGTAGGTCCATTCCTCCAGTCCTCCAGTGGCTTCCTGAGCCAAACAAAACCCGCTAAGGTTTGGCTGTAAGCCTGCTCTTCTGTCACAGACAGCCTTCCTTCCTCTCTCGCATGCCTCTCAGTCCGATCCCCGTTTGCTGCCCCTTTTGCCCACTGCCTGCCCCACCCTTCATTTGGGAAGGCTGTACCATGCCCATCGCTTCTTAGGGAAAAAGCAATTGCCCTGCGTTCATCTTCTATCCTGAGGTTTTGTCTTGACCCAGAGGGCAGCAGTGAGGAACTTCACGCTCTCGTAACCTTTGTAACATAATGCACAATACACAGTAGTGGGCTACAAATGAATTAGACAAGGAATGTCTAATTGTGTTCCAAGGCTGTGGTATACTCTGCTGCTTTTATGTCTGCTGTGTTTCTAGCAGGGGTCTTTAGAAAGCTGGAATTGATGCAATGAGAAATGGAGTGCAATTAGTGAAGGCTCCTGGAAGCATGCAAGGCAGGAAAATTGATCTTTGCAAAGCTTGGCCTCAGCCTGGAAAGGAGTGGTTTACGATCATGGTGGGTTTTGGCCGGTCAGCACCATGGCAGTATATAACAAAGGCTGCTGCCATTCTTCCCCAGAGCTGCACTGGGAACAAGGGGGGGTTAAGGGGCAGAGTGCGCTGTATTGCCCCTTCAGCTATCCAAATGAAAAAACAGATCCACTGCATGATCAAGACTTTGTAAAGTAACAGCTTAGCACTGTTACGGACACACCAGCCCTGTAGGAGTCCCCATGTGGTTGCACTCAGAAGGTCACATCCCTTCCCTCGCTGTATCTTAACCAGAAGGCTCTGTGGTGAGCTCCAGTTTGTGCTCAGCATCTTTTCATTGCTGTCCCAACCCAGAGTCTTTGCTCCAAACTGGCATGAGATGGGAGGGATCGGAGGGTGCTTTGCTCTATTGTTGGCAGCTAGGCGCAAGGCTGCCCAGGGAGAGGTGGGGTGGAGGAGCTGCAAAAAAAGGCAAGTCTCAAAAATTGGTAGCTGTACCTGGGAAATCCTAAAATGCCAGTGTATCATCTGATAGTGCACACAATATACCGCCCTCGGGAGCTGACAGCTCTGCTCCGCTGGGGGCCTTAGTGGAATAGTGGTCGGGTAGTGAGTGATGAAAGCACCTCTTGCTCCCAGTTCTCTTGATGACATAGATTTGATTTCCAGGTTCGGTACTTTGTGGCTGAGGATAGAAAATAACGAATTTGTGAGAATATTTATTTTTCTTTTCTTTTCTTTTCTTTTCTTTTCTTTTCTTTTCTTTTCTTTTCTTTTCTTTTCTTTTCTTTTCTTTTCTTTTCTTTTCTTTTCTTTTCTTTTCTTTTCTTTTCTTTTCTTTTCTTTTCTTTCCTTTTCTTTCCTTTTTTCTTTTCTTTTCTTTTTTCTTTTCTTTTTCTTTTCTTTTTTTTGTCTCTCTCTTTTTTGGGGGTTGTAGGATTTTTTTTTTAAATAAAATTCTCTGGAAGTGTGCTGAGAATTGGGGTTGGTTCTGCTGCAACATTATTACAGAGACCACTTGAGACGCTTTCTCATTAGCCTGTGAAATGCAAAGCCAATCTGCTGCTCCGGAAGCAGCACTGCAAATGATTTTCTGCTGCAGATGATGCAGTCAAGCTTTGAACTGCTTAGGCCTTGTTGTAACAGAAGCGCTAGGAATATTCATTGAATGTGCATTGACCTTTCCCTGACCTGGGAGACAGAGATGACTCCTGCTCTGTCATACCACCATGCCTTTCTCTGTAAAGGTTTCTGCTTTGCAGACTTCAAGGAGAAAAATACTAAATTCTGTCTGCAAAAGGTGCGAAGTTTGTTTTGCTTCAGCACAGCTTGAGGAAAGAAGCAGACTTGTTTATTTTCCCTTTCTGTAGCCATGCTGAGGATACATGCCAACTTCTGAACCTTAAAGAGCACTGATATGGGGTAAGGACAAAGCACTAATCTGGACAATGGGTGCCCCTAGAGCATTAAAAATAACTATTCCCCTTCCCCCCTGTTGCTGCTGTAGGCTTACACCACCTACATTGTCACTCACCAGGAGACCTGGATCACATCAGATGAACCTGGGGATGACAGGAAGTTTCTGAATGTAGGCATACCCATCAAGTCTCAAGCTTCGGCATGAAACTCTGAGCCCCCTCTTGCTCCTAAACTGTTATCACTTGTACGTGCAGTTGCAGAGCCACAGGTTTTTCATTTCCATGTCCCATCAGCAGAAGATAGACTGGGGATGTGCCATGACGTGGATGCCCTGATCCCAAAGGAGACTGACATACTACAGAACAGCAGGCCAGCACTGCCATAGGACACACTGAACTAAAATTTGAGCACCCACAACACAGTCACATATGAGGAGAAGGGGAAACATGAGTCAGATGTGAAGGGGCGTGAAGAAAACTTTTCTTCCTTGAAGACAAACCAGAACTTAAGTAAAGAGATCGTGAAGCGTCAGAACACAACATAAAAGATTACTGCTCAGCCAAAAGCACGAGTTTATGCTTGAGCTGGATAAATACTAGATAACCATCACAGTGTCCAGCTGAGCCAACCTGAGCCAACCATGCCTCAAGACCTGATGGTGTAATTTTATGTTGTTTTCTATTAGAAGGTCACTTTTGATCTATTAATTCCTGCTCCATCTTGTTTTACGCCTCTCTGCTCTACAGATTGTTCTGAAACTTGAGAAAAAAACACTGCAGTTTCAGCTGCCTCACTGGAAGAAGGTAATTATATTTCCATTTCTTTCTCGTGCTTTCTTGCTTCTCTAGTTTATGGGTTGCCAACCTACTCATGTGCCTTTGTTTTGATTTCTGCACTATATCGCAGGGCTTGAGAGAACTCAGCCAAGGACCAAATGGGCATTTGTCAGAAAAATCTATGCAAAGACAGTGCAGGATGAAGCCAGTGATACAGAGAACCTGCCCCAAATGTGAAAATGTTGTGCCACATTGAACTGCTCTGACATTGGTTGTCATCTTGGCTGATCATGCAAGCAAATGTGGACTAGTGTCCACTGCAAAGGAGATGTGAAGAAAGGTCTCACTTTTCCAAAGTGCTGGCTGATTAGCTGGAGGGCTGTGAACTCTTCTTCCAATATGTTTGCATAAACTGTGAGATTTAGAAGGGATAAGAGTTTCATTCCAGCTATTTAGCCTATGTAGAATCAGAAACCCAGAAAGAAGAAGCTAAATATGTTGCTGGCAAGAAATCAGTTTAAACAAATTGCAGAGTCAACGTACAAAGCCTGGCTGCACAGAAGTCTCAAGAGGGGACAATACTAGAGCCAATTGCACTTCCCTGCTAAACCTGGCACTTCTAAAGCTCACTTTTCAGTGCTACTGATTGGACAGCAAGCTTGAATGTTTACGTAAAATTAATAAAAAACAAATGTATGTACCATTAATTCTGGTGCCTAGTATTTCTAGTGTATCTGGTGTTTCTCCTCCAGTGTGCAGAAAGCCCCTGCTCCCTTCTCCCCCATTTCCCTAAAGGCTCCAAATTTGATCAGCTCAGCCTAATCTCTGCCCTCTGTTCAGAGATCCCCTCATGGGCCCTTGCCTCAGTTTGAGATCAATCTGAACATATCCTCTGACAAAATGACTATACCTGATCTCAGAATACTCCTGCTCCACATTCTGCTAAGTTGATTATAGGGCTAATTGGACACAGGGAACAAAGCAATTTAACTTCCCTAGAAGGTGACAGCACTGAAATGCCCAGAGCCATTGAGAGTAGCTCTACGAAGGAGCTAATTTTTTCCACCTCGCTTACCACAGGTGGCTTTCATACATTGGAAGTTTTAGGGCAATACTTTTCAGAAAAGAAACTAAGTGTCAGTAAGGACATTAATTTGCTTATTCTCTAATCTATGTTGAGGTGCCCCCCAAATGGTCCTTTTCACCATTGGAAAACCTACGAGCCAGCAGCATTCCGTGTCCTAAGAAAAATTACAGAGAGAATGGGGTGAACCCAGTGCTGTTCTCTAAAGATAGCTGAGGAAAATGGGGTGAGAATGGAAAAAAGGAAAGACTGAGCATTTGGAGAAAACTAAGCTGAGGAACAGAGGAAGAAGAGCAGACAAGAGAAGCCTCTTCTTCAACGGGGGTAGCTCCATCTTGGACAAGTAGAGCAATTGCACTGAACAACTTTGGGAAGGGCATTATGCTCACCTGGCAGCAGGCTGCTGAGCAAAGAGGGTGCTGAAGGCAACTTCTGAAGTATACCCTTACCATTTCTGAAGCCTTTCGAAGGACTCCTTCCCTCCTGGTATTCAACAATGCTGGTTCCCTGTGGGTGTGACAGGGAGGGAACTCCTTTTTAACCACTCTTAAGACAACGGCACAGATAGGTGTTGTTTGGATCTCACCCACAGCTCCAGCAGAGCCGTTTTCTGAGGTACCAAGGAATTGCTCCTGTATATCTAAAATGTCTCAACCCACCACGTGAGTTGCACCCCGCCAGCCACCTAAGTCCTATTCATAACCATCTGGGTGCTTTGTAGCAGCAACAGGGGGAAGGCCTCCTTTCCCAAGCACTGCCCTAGGAAATGCAACCTGTTGTGTGTCAGCATGTGACCTGCTTCCCCAAACAAAGAACAGCTGGGAGAAAACCTCTACCCCTAAATGTAGATTTATTAACACTCATCACCAGGAAAGTCAAGGTCAAGGGTTAAAGCTCGCCTTTATCCATCACCTCTTGATATGACCTTGGTGGGGCTTTTTGCAACGGGCAGGGATAGCTGACGCAGTAATGAGCTGCTCTTCCCAGGAGACCCAGAGTGATGAAAAAGTACAGAACATCCACCTTCGTGTACCAGTGCAAGAATACAGGTTTGATTGGTAATAAGTTTCCCATTAAAAATACATGGGGATTTACCTCGGAGGGACAGAGAGTACACCCCACAGGATAGAGTCTGTTCAGACAGCTTTTAATGAAGGCAATTACATCCACGTATTTGAGGATTTCCTTCCTCATTCTTCTCCAAAGAAAACAGGCTCGTTTCACGGAGGAAAACTAGAATGAAAAATAAATTCACAACTGTTGTTCTTTAACTGGGTCAACTACATTTTTGGTATTTAAATGACAGTGTTTTTAATACAGCCAAGATGTGCATATTTAATATTAGCTTACATGCAGGTTTAATAGCTACTTTTCAGAATGATATATTTTTAAATTCTGAGGAAATTAATAGTTTCTAAAGAAACAAGGAAAACACAACTTGGGTGGTCACGGAGACCATTAATTTTAATGAGTTAGTTAGCTAAGATATTGGATCATACAAGGAAGGATGGAATGCTGTTTTATCCTGAGGAACTACTGAGGTAGTTATTCATATCTCAATCAATGCCACAAGTTTTGTCTTTTCTTTGAACTTAATTCAAAACACCATTCTGCTCCTCAGTGCTATCCTTTTCCTCCTGCCTCCTCCCTTCTCCTTAAACATATACAGAGAACCTGTAGCAGTTTGCTCAGTGGATCTATGGATTTTACTCAGTGGATCAATGGAGCTTGCTCAGTGAATCTGTATTTCTGAACTTGAACTCCAATCTCACATTCATAACCGATGCAGTTTGAAGCACGGATATTTGCAGCTGACATAACATCCTTTTGTGCTCCACTGGTCCTCAGTTACTGCTGGCAGTGACGCAGAGCCTTTATATTTATGCGGGTAAGGATAGGGGAGAAGGGATGGGGTGAAGTTAGCCACCACTCCAGGCTGGAATGATGCCAAAAAATATTGACATCTCATGCAGTATAAAGGCACAAAGACTACCCACACAAACCAGTTTACAACCCTGTTTGCTAACAGACCTAATCCAGGAAGATTAAACTGATCTCATCTGTGAATGTTGCATATTTTATCTTCTGCGCAGTACAGCATCTTCTGAGGTGAAGTCAGGGATGCAGATGGAGTTCAAGCATCATTCTTAGAAAAGAAGTGCTTTGGAGTACACATTTCACAATACCTTTAAAGGTGTCCAGCAAGTTCAGAACAGACACTGTAAAAAGCAGCTCTTTTAAAATTGTCTCCACCTGAGGACCAAAAGATGAAGGAATCATAGTCACTAACATTTTCTAAAACTTCGGCCTTGGTTTAAAGAGCTCAACTGAGAACACAGTGTCATGTGAACCATAGCAGCCTCATAATCTTAAAGCAAACCTAGACCTGTAATATCCCTAGCAAACAACCAGAGATGCAAGGCCAGTCACTTCTCCACCCACTTCCAACAGCAGCACTGGTGAAAGCAGAGGCACAAAGCATCTGCCACAAGATATGCATGCTCCCATTCCAGGAACCAGCACACCAGACGGCATAAAAAAACATGGGTCAACCCAGGCAAGAGCCCCGGGCCAATAGGCACTAAAGTGGCTCTGAATCTCATCTGACTCCAAACCTGGGTAGGTCTGGACGAATGGCTCTTTGGCTTTTTTGCCTTCCTGCTCACCTTGCCCTTCGCTCTGCCCTTCTGGGGGGCAGGCATGGCAGATCAACTGTCACAGCACTGGCCTGTGTTCCCCTCCACCCCCAGAAGCTGCAGGGAACTGGCACAGGGGAGCTCCCTTGGTAGTACCCACCAGGGCCCAGCCCTGCCAGGACAGGCTTTGGGTTAAAATCTGCTAAATCCTCTGTTTTCTCTCTGGGTACCTTCTGCATCGTTTAGGCAAAGCACTCTCAGAGCACTCTATTCCTTTTCAATATTGCATTTGTAAGAGGAATTTCCTTACCCAGAACAAGCAGATACTCCCCCCGCTCCACCCTCCCATATCCTCCTCCCTGCCCCCATAAAACTATTATTTAAAAACAGAAAAAAATATTCTGGCAAACAATCTTCCACCCTCCCTGCTATCCGTTTAAATATCCTTGACTGCAAGACATTCAGTACAGAACAGTCATCAATTTTTAATTCATTTAATCTCTTGGTAACAGTGTTCTTGTGAACTGAAGGGCCCCTGAGGAAGCTTCAGAGAAACCTCAGACTAGCATCTTTCACTGGATCCAGGGATGAGATTTTGTGGATAGAGCACTCCATGCCACCTCATACCTTTCACCTCCAGCCAAATCAAAACACTTTGTAAACCGGAGTGCTGTACCCTAACACCGCACAGAGCAAAACAAGCACCGGGAAGAGAATTCCCTGCGTCATAGCTGTTCATGATTCAGCAAACTTGGGAAGGAGCCCTCTGAGTAAACATGTAAGCTGTCTTCACTCCTGGTCCTGCTACTGCTTTGTTTTTATTCCAAGAATATCAGAGAACATCCTAATACACTATCAGTAATTAAATTCTGCCTGCTTAAATGCCCTGGCAGTCTCAAGAGGGGATAGTTTTTCTCCTCAAGCTTGTAAGTGTGGGGGAAGCTAATACTGTGTGTATCTATCTGCATCGTTCTCAAAAAGAAGTCTTTCAGGAATGGGTAAAACAGTACCTTGGTACAATGTGAATGATAATTGTTTAGAGGCAATCGGGTCGTATGCAGCACCCAAAGGCCCCAGTAAGATGTGGCTTTCATTGTACTGGAGTGTAGCATGGAAACACTGTTGCCAGTGTCTTATAATCTAATGAAACAGGGTAAGAAAATAACCTATAGCTCTAGTTCTGTGACAGCTAGAAATGATACATCTTATCTGAACCCGAGATTTCTCACCACTGTATAAGAACTACAGTTCTCTGGGTAGGGTTTTGGAAGCATAAACAGTTTGGATCACACTAGTTATGACAACAAACTTCATACATACCGACAGACACATCACCTCTCTAGCAGCCAAGCAACACAGAGTGTACACGCACACATAGCTCTGGGTATTCAGAGTGACTGCCCTGTGCCACTGGGTGTAACAGACAACGCTAACAAGGGCGGCGGGATAAAGAAACCTGAAACATCAACCTCTCTTTCCACCTCCCACAGCTCTCCTCCCTAGTAGAGATCCCTGTCCAGTATTTCCTTACCTGTAATGCCTGGCAAGCTTCTCTGTAGGGATGGGCATGGCCCGGTCCTGCTTGGCTTCTGGAGACTGCTGAATATAATTCAAGCAGTCTCAGTTGTAAAGAGACTGTGACTCGTTACCCTAAACCACACAACATAACTTCCCGTCTTTCCGTGCGCACCTTATCACAACAGTCAGGCTCCTGCTGCAATGACAGGCTGCACGAGAAGACAAGGCATTATGCTACAGAGCTACTCAGGAAATAAATATGTTTTTCTCAGGCTGCTTAAGATTGTGCAATGCATAGGATATCTAGGCTTCTGTTTTTCAAAAAATAGTGGCTAGAAAATCACGATGCAAAATGTGGCCTCAGTGTTTGGAACTAAAGCCCTTGTCATGACACCCTCTGGTAGAGCCACAGCTCAGCCAGACACATGGATGCTGGGACCGTTTGCTAGTTACTATTTCTTACAGAGACTTCCCCTAATCTGTAATGCCTTTTTCTAACCAGGTTATTTGTCATTTGCCAGCAGCAATCCCTGATTCTTTGCCGGTGAACCTCCTGTTCTGTTTCACACTATTAAGAACATCATTTTCCATTCTGCTGTCAGTGGAGAGTGCTGGTGATTAGCACTGCAATATCTGGTCCCCTTTATTGAAAATGTTAATCCTTCCTTTTTGCAGGGTTTCTTTAGCCGGGGGTGTTAATACTTGGTTAATAGAATCAGGCTGCCTTTTTCTTCATCTTTTGTGTGCATGTGTGTTAGGGAGGGATTTTTTTTTTTTTTATCTTTTGGTCAGAATTTATTATAGTCTCTCTTTTGAGTTTTTTTTATCCAGAGGAACTGCTTTGAGTTTCCTTGAGTTTTGCCATGATTATCTTAATGCTTTTTTAATATAGAGCACCCAGAACATTCATTGTTCTGTGTCCTTTCTGTTTCTGTAGTGTTTAAAGCATCCTTAAGAGTGTATCCTTGAAGGAGGAGTTGCCTGTGCTCATCATCAATCTCCACACTTCATAGGCAGAGGACTGAGATCTTACCTGCTGCACAGATAAGGCCTCTTTGGCATTCCACAAGCCTCCCTTCAAACTGAAGATCGTTTCAGCATTCGGATAGTAAATGGTATTAAAGATCACCATCCACCACTCACAAGATATTCTTCCATGGAGAAATCACGATGTGAAGCATCGGTCACCTGTTGTAACTTCAGGGATCACAGACTCTGTACCGCTTGAAAAGGTGAGGCTGCCAAGATCCAAATGCAGACCAGAGAAGGCTGCAGAATGGAGAGCAGGCAGCTTTGTGCTGAGCTATAGTGACATAGTCTTTTAATGCTAATCAGGTAGTAGTTCAGTGAAAATTCCTCTTGTTTGGATGTGAAGACCACAGATCCTATCTCCCATGAATTGTTGTTGTGATGACTTTCTTTAAAAGGAAAGCCATTACCTGGAGCAATGTAATCACCAAAGGAAGAAAGGCGCTGAGTCATCTGAAGCTTTGTTTCTCCTGATTGCAATCATATTTCACTCTCCAGTAAAAAGCTGCTGTGGCAATGGAGCTAGGAAGCAGTGGCATCTCTCTATTGTGCATATGGGCCTCCCAAGATGATTTTCAAGGTAGTCTCAATGCACAGATGTTCTCGGAGAGATGGAGAGAGTTTCAGCAGGCACATCCAGAGCTAGATGGAGCTGTGGGAACTGATTGATTCCCTCCCTTCATCTATCCAGCCAGACAGCCAGACAGCTGAGGAGACCATGAGTAATGGGAGGACAGCTGGAGCCCTCCTTGCGTCTTCTACAAGAGCATGAGGTTGTCAGAGCTGTCGTTCTACTCCTTCCTTCTAAATCCCCATTAGTAAGTCTGTACTACAAATAAGACTCCCCCGCACATGAAAACGTGGGAAGGTGTTGCTCACAGAGGTGCACAGCTTCTGGTATCTGACCCACTCAGCAGTGCAGCCTGCTCCGTGAGACCCCTACCGCGTTGATGGCACTTCAGGCTCCTGCAGAAGATGCCATCCAGTGGCAGCAAGGCAGCATTACACGAGCAGGCTCCGAAACCGGCCTTTGACAGCACCATCCTTTAAAAAAGTTGTATCCGGTTATGACTTAACTGCGTTATCAAAATACCCACGGTGTCTGTGGGCTCTGGTGAAGATTTGAGTGACATCCATCTCTAATTATGTTAATTGGACAGCCTTTTTCTTTTCTCCAGAAACCTTTAGTCTTTTGTTTGCAGGCAATAAATAAAGAGGGATTAGTCACATTTATCTGTGTTTTCCTAAGTCTTTAGAGAATAACTGTTACGCGTAATTAAGTAATTTGGCTGTCCTTGACCAAGCTAATAGCAAATTACCAGACATTACTTACAAAGTCCCATTACATTTTAAGACTAGATTACATGGATCTAAAATCTATTGATTTTTATTTATTTTTTGACAGGAACAACTGGAAATAATGGTCTTATGAAGGTGAAAAGGCAATGTGCTTTGGCAAGCTGTCTTTATCTAGCAGCATTGCTGGGCTATATGTCTGTCTTCTCCACAAAGGCTCTGCATTGAGCCAGCTGCATATCAAGTCTTTTCATTCACAGCTTTCCCTTTCCCAGTGTCAAACTTGCTCTGGTGGGATATATTCAGGTAGATTTGCTAAGCAATATCATCCTGGATTTGCTCTGTGACCCAGTTAACTGACATGTAAATAATTCATACTCTTTGAGGATCCAGCTTAGCTGCCTCTACAATCACTATTCCACATACCCTTTTCTTAAAATCTGCTTCCAGTGAGGTTTCCCATATAATTGTCACCACAGATTGATGTGCTTCTCATCAGGAACCAGAAAGCATTGAAGTGCAGAGAGAACGTAATGCCATCCTGTCTGAGAACAGATTCTCTTGTCCAAGATACAGACAGAGTATCATTTACCTACTCTGAAGGTATTTTATTGAGCATGTTAAGCCCTTACAGATATCCAGGAAATATGTTCTTCTTACAGCAGAGACTTTAAAATTTACTAATCTTATCCTGTCTCCAGGGTTTAGGTATATATTAATTTACCATAATCACATAAACATGCTTCGTACTAAGCACATGCATCACTCAGCCAACAGAAGGCTTGGAGATATGTCCATGGGTCCTGACAAATGGCAAAGAGAAAAAAAATCTTCCAAAGAAACACTGCACTGATACATTTGCCAAGAGGCTTGGCCAGAACTGGCTACAGCCAACAACTGTGCTCTAGAAATTGTGGTATAAAGGCTAGTCATCAAAACTGAAAGGCAGCAACTAATTGTAATTAAAGGGTTGGGGGGGTTGTCTTCCCCTGGGAACCAGTGCTCAGGGTGGAAAATTAAAACTCTTTCACTAAACCCTATTGTGTGGCTTTGTCTTCCAAACACACTGGGGAAAATAAGGGGAGGAGATTCAATAAGTGCATCTAGGAGAAACTTGAGATACAGCCAAGAGTCGTGATCTGGACAATGCCAAGATGACAGGCAGCACCGAGAGAAGGGGCTGCTTCCAAAAGAAGTTTTGTAGAGATTTTATCCCTGCCAGACCCTCCTCCAAGTTCTGTAAGTAAGCCATGATGGCTATGTCTTTTTTTAGTATGTGCAAAACCTCTGTTTCCAGAAATTAGAATGTGTTTGTAATGTTTCTGTTTCTTGAGGAAACCCAAGTTTCAGAGAAGTAAGTTGTACTCAAGGACAGATGCCAATGCACAGGCAGCATTTTGGGTACTCTTGGTCAAGGTGGGCATGGGGCAGCCCATCCCTGTAGATACATGGGCTGAACAGATCTAGCTTCCTGGGACATGGGATTTCGGAGTTCCTTTCTCTGCCGACCTCGCCTGGGACACAGGGAGCAGAATATGCTCCAGGAGAGGCAGCTACTTTCAACACAGGAGGTGGGAGAAGGTGGGGGTCCCCCAGCACAGACTGTGTCAGCTACAGCAGCAAGCTGGGCTGAAGTGCTGGTTAGCATTTCCCAACGTGGGAAACCCGCTTGCTGGCATGGCTAAAGTGTGGATCGTCTCCCCACTCTCCTCCCCGCCCTGGTTGCTTTTGGGTGTGTGTCTGGCTTCCCTCAAGCCAGCTCTGACTTTCAGCCTGCCCTTGGTGAACTGATTCAGCTCATTAAACTGGTTGAAAGATAAATAACCATGCCTGTGAGGGGAAAAGGGCAGGGGACGCTCCTCAGGGACAGAAGGAGGCAGCCACAGGGACACATCTTTCTTTCAGGCTGTGGGAGTGGTCAGCCTTGACCAATCCTCCCCTTCAGGCGGACCAAGGAGGGACAAGCAATCAGGATTCTTGCACAGGCTATCTTCTTTGAGGTTACACGCCCTGTCCCACTACCTGCGTCCAGGATGGCAACTAGAAAGCACCAGCGACCTTCATCTGCCCCTCACACACTAGAGAGGTCACCTTCAGCATGAAGGCACCTCCTTTCCTCTCTTTCATCTCCCACACACAGCATCACCAGTCCTCACAGCTTGCCAGAAGTCCACCACCAGCAGCCATAGTTGTGCCACCTTAGCCTGAATAGAAGTATCCAAGTTTTATTGCCACTGAGATGTATGTGAGGGTTTCATACATGCATCTGAGGGAGGATGCTAATTATCTGGCTTATTTTAGGAGATTTTGTAACACTGGCCTAGCCCTTGTCAAAACAACAAATTGCATAGATCAGAATATTAGATACATTGTCGTTTTCCATCAAACTTAGTTCAGTTTCTTTCTTCTCTGCCATGGGAAGATGCAAAACTTGTTTCTGCAGTATCCTAGTCATTGCCCCTTTTTCTGTTTGTACGAAGCAAAATACAAAGAATCCTGGAGAAGCAAAGAGCTACATCAAACTATTTTCATATTTGTACGGTGAAGAACAAGCATGTCAGAAACCTTTTGCTTTTCCCCTTGGAACCTGTCTCTTTACACAGGCATTTCTAAAAATAGCATTAAAAAAGTAAAAAGCCTTCACTTCATTTCCCTTTTAAATTGGAATGGGGGAAGAAACACAGCAGAGAAGTTCATTTTCCTAAACTCTCTTTTACAAAGAGCAGCATGGCAACTTAGAGCTGTGCTGTTCCTTCAGGTCTTTGGTTCTTGGCCAGTTCACTGCAGAGACTTTCTTTGTGGCTGCTGTGCCACGCTTCACTGGAGAGCACTGATATCCCAGTGAGCTGCTCGTCTGCTCTTCAGCCCTGTGTGCTCACCTTGGGCAGCTTGGCAGTCTTGCCTGAGCACTGCACGATGCTCTGGTCTCCTGTGTGCGCGCTTGCCCTGACGTCGTACATTGACTGCCTCCCAAGCGTGTTAGGTGTCATGGCAATGGTTTTGTACTCATATGTGGATCCCGTGTATATTGCTCCTGTCATCTTTGAACCCAGTCAGTTGTTCTTCTTGACCAGCGATCTCTCTCATGGTGACGCGCATGGGGTGTCATTGCTGGGTTATGTTCTGATCGTTGCTGGGCCTGGCCATTTGTCCCCAGGCAGTATTTTGCAAGGCTGCCAACCCTTAGCTGACCCCACCCTGTGGGGTTCACCCTCTGCTTGTCTCACATGGGGAAAGAG
>NW_010412420.1:31595-36314 GCF_000710305.1 Buceros rhinoceros silvestris
ACGGCTCTGCCATGAGCCTCTGCATAAATACAGCAGCTTACACTGGTCAGAAACACTCAAAGGTGCCTCACTCTGTGTCTCCTTTTATCACACAGACTTTCTTTCCTCAGCTGCCTGAGAGCCTTGTGGAGTGCAGCATTTAGGCTTTAGCTAGTCCTTGTGTCTCCACAGTTTCACTGAAAATCTCCCAATCTGCTGTGGTGTAGCTGCCATGAGCCTCTGCATAAATACAGCAGCTTACACTGGTCAGAAACACTCAAAGGTGCCTCACTCTGTGTCTCCTTTTATCACACAGACTTTCTTTCCTCAGCTGCCTGAGAGCCTTGTGGAGTGCAGCATTTAGGCTTTAGCTAGTCCTTGTGTCTCCACAGTTTCACTGAAAATCTCCCAATCTGCTGTGGTGTAGCTTTCTCTCCAGACACCTAACCTGGGTGTCTTGACCTCATTATCAGGGGAACAGAGGCCATCTATAACAGATTTTTCTTACATCTGATTGCTGACTGTGTGGAAACTCTGGCTGTAATACCCTCTCCTCATTCAATTTTTAACAGATTTGGACACAATTCCACCTTATTCAGAGATTTATCATAATTCCTTCTGATATCCCAGCATTTGAGAACAGCTTTTAGTTTGGAGGGCTGCAGAGAGAATTGGCTCTCTCCTGTTTTGAGTTTTCAGCTGGTGCAGGGACAAACAAAATTGATAAACACTGCTTGCTGGCTGAGCCTCTCTCCTGCTTAAAAACTGTTCCATCTTTGTGAAGGTCTTGCTCTTGACAAAGATGCGTTACTCTCACATATTAAATGAGTATTTATTATAATAGCTGCATTTATCAGTCCTTTATATGTACAGGGCACTGTAGAGATTTAACATAGAGGAAGGAGACGACTGACTGAATTCCTGGTGAAAGACTTGTAGTCTACTAAAACCAGAAAACTTTACTTACTTCTTCAGGGTTTCTTACATGAAAGAACCCATAGTGCCAACAAGACACTTAAAAATTTCCTGGACGTAATAACCCCTTCTACCTTGGCAGCTCAGCAAGAACAGCTTTCTCTGGAATCTCCCTAATCAATTGACTTCGCCAAGTCTTTTGCTTAACAAATCCTGCAATTCCTTCCAGCATATTCCCACAAGTGATACCAAATTAATGTGTTTGTAGTCTCTTGGTGGGTCTCTCAGCCTTTCACTGTCATATTAGGCACGCTCTGCCCTGCTGGGAGAAATGTACTGCCTTGATAAAGATGCTGGATGAGGCTCATTTCATGTCCCACTTTCCTTTTTCATCCTTGGACTCGTGCGTGTCAAAATGTTACAATGAGCATGGGTAAGATTAAAAAGATCAAAGTCCTTCTGTAGGGGCGTATCTCACTTCATGATTATTCCATTTTCCTACATGTCCTGTGAAGTCAATGTACGCTGTTCCAAATCTGTCTTGCATTTCAGATCTTGGCCCAAATTCAAAAGAGTGTATTCTCGAGAGAAGCTGGGGTGCTTAATTGTAAACAAAAATACTATGTGGTAAGAGTAATTTAAGGACCCAGCAAATCTGACTTTCTGACTCTCTCAAATGATCCAAAACAAAACAGTATATGAAATCTTTACATTTTTAAGCAATGATATTTTGAGCACACAACTGCTTTCTGAATGCTATTTTCTCTGTCATATGTTTAGAGTCCCTGTCTTTAAACAACAGACTTTTCTTAGAAAGAACAGCAACAAACAGGGTTTTGTTCTTTTTCTAAACAGTTCCAGCTCCATTCCCGCCTTGTGCTAGAAATTGTTTCTTTTCCACGAATTTCAGTGAATCAAAGAACTAACTAATGGTGGAACCCCACTGCACATGAAAATGCTCACACTTCACTTCCCACACTCTTCTTTAGGCCACCAGTCATGCTGCACTTGTGAGAGAGTTCACCTCTTCTTCCTTCACAGAGATGCCTCAACAAATCAAAATACTAAGTAAAACCCCTACCCCAAGGCTCACACAAAAGTTTCTTTCACAGAATCTGTCTTCAGACTGCTAATAATTTTGATCCACTTCATTTAGGTGCCAAACTTAATTGCTCCCCTAGAACTGCTAAGTACCTCTGGCTCTCGTCTTTCCTTGGGGACTAATATTGATGTTGGGCTGGAGAGGTGCTCTAGGACTTGAGGGTTCTGAAACCACCTTCTTCAGCATCCTTAAACAGGGATCCCACCCTCAAGCCCTTGCACACCCCGGGCAGGAAATTTCCCCATGCCTTCTCGTGGCACTGAACCTTTGCACAGCCAGGAATACAGCCACACCAGAGTGAGAATGAAGGGCAGGCAGAAGATGCTTGGATCAGCCCCTCCTGACCTGGGAGGAGAGAGATACAAGTGTCACGGGTTGTTTCTGTTCAATTTGTTTCTGACAATGTTCCAATACATACATAGGAACACAGCAACAGGCACTCTGCTTCTGGTCATTGGTGTGGATGTTGCCTGCTTGAAAAAGTCTTGGCTAAGATGGAAGCCATAAATCATGATGCGTGTTTGGCTTCACGTGCTAATCACGCATTCACAGATTACAAACCCTGATTTTAACAGTGCTGTTCTCCAGTGTTCTTCAGTCAGCAGTAAATTACTTTGTTCCCCCTCAGTGACTGGGCTGGAGAAAATAGGGACTTGAAGCACACTCTCAGGCTACAGTTGCAGGCAGCGTATTTGTATTTGAAGTAAATGTCCCTATTCAGTCAACAGCTCCTATGAACCTAATCACTCTTCTTTGTTTCAGAAGATTGGTGACACAGATCTCACCATCTCTTGATATTGCTATCAAAAGTTTCTTTGGGTTTGGGGTTTTTTTTTGTTTGGTTGATTAGTTGGGGTTTGGGGTTTTTTTTTTTTCTTTTTTTTCCTTCTGAAAGGCTTATTTCTCCTGTTTTTACCCCATCAGTAATTCCTAGACCAATGCACCTTCCTCCCAGAACAACGTCTGGCACCACTACAGAGCAGCATCAACCCAGGCAACTCTGATGGCCATTGGGACTTAAAAGGGACGCAACTGGGGCAAGAAATGTCCATCAGTCCCTCTAGCAATGTATATGTCTCCCTCCTGTTGCATTTCACCATGCAGGATACAGGGTTTTTCTTCTGGCACCAGGGCAAAAGAAAAAATGGGCCACCAGAAACTTCTACTTCCTTACATATATAAAGAGAAAGGAAAGCGTAGAGCAAAAAGGGACCCCACTGAAAGCATCAAAATGCTCTTTCTGTTGTCCTGACTGATGATGCTGGCGTGTTCTGGCAAGACAGGAAAGTCATTGCAGCTACTGGATACTTCTTTTCAGTCACTGGCTATTATCACGCCTTGTGTTTTTCCCATACTTCAGGCAGCTCCATGATCTGCTTTGATGGTCTCTAGGTTTGTGACTTGCTTTTTTTCTTTTCTGCTTCCAGAAATCCTCCCTAAGATATTTCAGATATATTCAGATTCTCTGTAAGTCGACATTATGGGAGTATTAACATTTGCCCTAAGCTTTAATATGAGCTAGGCAGCTACCCTTTGTGCAAGAAAATTTTATTTTGTTGTCTAGAGTTAATTAGCTTTACGGTAGTCCTTCTTTGTCTCCCACTCTCACTGTCTTGGAAATTTAAGAGTTGGGTATTTTTTTTGTTACAGATCACAGCCTGCTGTATTACCAGCTCTGAAATTACAAGATTGATTCGGAATCCTTAGATCAGTCACCAACTATGTTAGGTCTTCACCTTCTCTTTACACTATCAGTTTAAAAACATGCTGCTCATTTCAAGGGCAGAGCACCACTTTTCAGACACCTGTAACAGTTTCATAGATAGCTACCTCTGTCTGAGTAGATAGCAAGTGATTGAAAACATCAAGTTCCTCAGGACCACCTGTTGTCAAAAATAAAGCTGCCTACTGTCTTCTTTTTCCTTTGCAGAGATGACCTAAAGCTGTCTTTGTACTTTCCTCAGTTATCTACCATTTTCCTGGAAAAATCAGCACTGGCAGTGCTTCCCTCTGCCTTGTAATTCCAGAAGTGCTGGCTTCACGCAGCTTACCCATGGTGTTGTCTGCTATCTGGCTGGTGCTCAGCTGCATCTGGCTCTAGCCGGTCAGCATGGTGTTAGCCTGAGCCCTTGAAATACGCCACAGCTTGTTCCACTTGGTTCTTGGCAGACTCCCTCAAAGCTGTTATTTCTTCTTTCCTTTTGTGATCATTTGCTGGTCAGATTGATCATGTGCTGCCACCTCCAGACATGCTTTTCTGGTGTCGGCCTCCTGGCCAGCAATAGGTAGTAGCATGCACAATTACGTCAGAGTAAGGAAAGTCAGGTCTCTCTGGGGGAACAAGTTGGCTGATCCATGGCACTGGAGGAGACTGTGATAATGAGCTTTCAGAAGACTGCTTGGCCCTGTGGGACTGTTGTCTATGTCATTCCAAAGCTGCTGCCTCTCTTCCTGCATCTGAGTTTTGCTATTAAAGATTTCCTGAGTTTTCTTGCCCTGTCCATACTCTTTGATCCAAGGGATAGAAAATCTTCATGTTTGTCCACTGACCCCAGCTTCAGTCACATTTTCAGCCTGGCTACAAGAGCTAATGAAATGGAAAACCTGAACACACATCTGTGCATATACCAACTGCAAACCCCAAATTGGTTTTCCCCAGGTTCCCATAGTGTGAAGTGACACTGTCTTGTATAGTGGCCGAGGGGGTGCCTAAACCAATGCAG
>NW_010412420.1:36438-42352 GCF_000710305.1 Buceros rhinoceros silvestris
GCAGAAAACCATAAGCAGATGTTACTGTCAGTGGAGAAATTTGAGACCAGGTAGCTCATTACCAGTTAGCAGCACCAGCAGAGGTGGGACTTGGATAACATTAGTAGGCTCAGTAGAATCAAATGGAAGTTTCGAAGCATTGTGGTAGCCTTCTGCAGAATCAGACTGTGAAGTATCAGCTCTCTTCCTGCTTGAAACATCAGAATGTTGGGTCTTGAAATGGGGAGCGGCTATGCTGGGTCATGTGGTGAAGACTATGTCCTGGAAGAGTGCCTCTGAACAGAGTGATCTGCTAGCTGTTAAGCTCCCCATCAGCAAGGTCCTGCCATAGGCTCTGTCCTGATCTGGATCCCAAATGCCAACCGAGGCTGGTCAATGAATGACCAAGGAGGCTGACCTGATGCGCATTGTCACAGAGCAGTGGAAAGCCTCAGCCTTCAGCTGCAAAGGGATGAGAAGCAGGTTTGCCTACCATCCAGCACAGAGCCGAGAGCCATCTGTGTGGTACTTATGTCCGGCTCAGGAGATTTGCCTCATTACTGAGACGGAGAAGTGGTGCGTTAGCTCAATGGACTTCTGAAGAGAACTGAAAACATTTTGGGTTAGATCAACTCAATCAATTGCGACAGGACTTCTACACAAAACACCCGCTGAAGCACATAGTGAGAATGGCCGCGTGTCTGGCTTATGACCTAGATGTCTGAATATTCACTTGCACAGCTTCATCGCTGTTCCAGGGAGATGCAGCAGCAGAAAGATCTCATGCATGTGTGTGATAGGTTTACAAGTCTTCAAGTTCCAGCTGTTGAAGAGGTCAGAGAACATCCAAATGGAATTACATATCCAGTTCAGCTGGCAACTGCCAGCAAAGTAAATGAAAAAACACCAAATCCCCACATATTCTTTACTAAGCACTGTAACGTATTCTTTACTAATAGTGCAACACTGTAAATTTCAGGCGTTTTCAAGTCTCATTTGTAGGAAAAGTATAGCTGGAAATATACCGCAGCTCCTTCTAATAGGTTACTCTTGTATTTTTAGTGAACTCCAGTATCAGGAAGCATTTTTCAAGTGTGCCATGGCAAATGAATTTCTTGCCATATTCCTTAATTGGATAGCATTTTAATAGACCATTTAACCAATAATGCAAGACATTTATATTTTGCCATTTTCTGTCTCAAAAACAACACCTCCTCACTGAGTTCACTTTTTCATAGCTATGAATCATGACATCACAGCCATTTCCATGGAAAGACATTTACCTCACAATCTTTGTTGCGTTATCAAACAGAAGCAGCTGGGTAATGTGGGTGAATAATCCTGTTCTGTATATTCAGCAATAGCAAAATGAATACCGAAAATTACTAGCAAACTAAATAGCTACTTCTATAAATACTCTCTTTTCAAAAGTTCACCCTATTTTAAAAGCCACTTGTTAAATGCTATTTAGTGTATATATATATATGAATATATATAAAGACTGGTGGATAAAGACAAAAGTCCTTGAAGCAGACACAGGAAAAATACCTCATAGCTAACAGTAAAGTAAACTTCCCTATCAGTTTGCCTGATCTGTATGATTTTTTTCCCCATCAGCCATTAAAAGGCGTTTTGCTTTCTATCACTACCAACTGCCTGGGCATTTTGGTTAAAAAAAAAAATGCAAACAAGGTCCTGTACATCAGGTACCATAGCACTTTCCACGATCGCCTTTCAACGTTGAGAGGCGACATTAAGCCCCTACTTGGATTTAGAGCCACCCATTTTCTCTGCAACAAATGGAGACAAGTAGACAAGTGATAAGCAGTGAGTGATGAGCACAAAAATCTTCTATGGAGGGATCAAATAGCCCTGTTTAATCAGAATCAGTGGAAAAGGATGTGAGCTACAGTGAGAGAACAGCTCAACAGTTTCAAACTGACCTAACTGAGGCCAAACACAAAGCTGATACATACCAGTGAGCACAACACCTTGGCAGGAAACAAAAGCCTTTCTCTCCACCACAACCTGAGTCGCTTGGGTACCCAACATTATGACCCGTTATGACTGACGATAGCACTGTTAACAAAAGAATAGCGTCCAACAGCGTGGGGACACCGTGATACCACTTATTCTTAGAAAAGGTATCCTGCCTTGCAGCTGGAAAAACTTCATGCTCCCGAGACACATCCTGTCTCTGTGCTTAGATGTGAGATAATTTATTCCAGGAATTAAGGCATACCACGCAAAATGGATGCAAAATCCAAGCCAATGATTTGTCACCGAAGGGAAATCTTGTCTGCACATGGAGAGAAAATGTGCACCAAGTAGCACTGAAAGCTCTGGAGGAGATTTCAGGTAATAGAGCTAATCCCCTTCCTTCACACTGAAACAAGTGAACGGGATCTTTTTCCCCTCTTCTCCCTTGAAAATATTAGAAATCATTACCAAAGCTTAGCTATTACATCCCCTGTGCTCAAAAGCCCCTGTTTCCTTCTTTGTGTGAAAAGAACGTTGAATGCATCGCATTTGCTGCTGAACAAGTGCATTTGCCAGTTCTCTTAAATGCCAGCACTGTTGCTTTAGCAGAGTTAATAAGGGGGGTGGTAATCTGAACAGCCTTATTTTTGTCCTTAGCGCTCACCCCAAAAGGAAATGTGTTTCTTACTAATAATAGTGTATGTGACAGAAAATACCAAGTACGTGCAACTGTTCCCATTCACTTGCCAAAATGGATAATTCACATCAGGGCTTAAAAAGTAAAACAAAACAAACAGAAAAACATCCCAAGTAAACAAATTAACCCTTCCCCTCCTACTATGCATTCCTCTAAATGCATTCTCTAAACCTGAAGCTTGAATCTAAATTATTTTGCCAGTGACCAGAGGGTGAGTTAAAAGGGAAGAAGAACAGAACTCATGTTTATATTCCCTGAGGACTATGTAAGAAACCACCCTGTCTGTCACACTTTTTTTCTCCAGCCAACCGTTAAGTGCACCCTGCCAGTGTAAACGAGACCTGTGGAGGAAACAGCTTATTCACACCCACATTTATTTCTAGCCATCCATTTTTTGTAATGCCCAATACAATTCTGACAGGTTCAAACATTCAACAGTCATAAATCTATTTTCCTCCTGCTTCCCCCTTGAGAAACTGCATAAATGGACTTGACGCCAGAGAGGCTTAGCTGAAATTTATTCATAAATGTTGCAGGTTTTTGTTTGGTTTGGTTCCTGATTTCTGAAGCCAGAAGATGTACTCACAGTTGCACTGTCAGGCTTTTCTGTAACTGCAATGACAAGGAATGACATTCTCTACACCCGCTTCTTTCCAGTGGATGAAGCTGTAGGGGGGAAACAAGTGAGATTCAGTATCACACAACTCCAGATGAAACAGATGTGGCATTGCTGCTGCCCTGGTAGTTCAAACCCAGTATGCTTAAACCACAAAATCCCAGCATAGAGCCTTTTAGGGTGCTGGAGGTGAATGCCACCATTAATTCAAGGGAACAAAATGGTCCGGCATAGTTGGATGGGTGTTTATGGACCTGGGGACGTGAGATAGTCTGGGGCAGTCTGCAGCAGGACTTTTCTCTGACAAGGGCTATTTTCCCTTTAGAAGGAGGGGAACATTTTGGTGTTTTAACATGTGCACACAAATACCTGCCGATTTATAAAGCCTCCCCCCGAGCAGCTATAGGTACCCCTATACAAAAAATAAACTACTTCCTACATAAAACCCATGTTTAAAGGGGGACCAGAGGCTTGTAACCATTACACCAAATCCCCACCGTTTGCTACAGGAATCTCACTCCATGTCTTTTACTCACCCTTCTGGCCACAGTGTCACTACGGCAAATTGTAGTCCCGTGCTGTGACTATTTTCCTCCATGGAGCAAGGTCTCTCCAAACTCTGTTGAGCCACTGGCTGAATCCACTTAATGCCAAGCAGTAGCTTAGCAGTCATGTCCTGAATATCCTTTTCCGACAGCCCAGGACCTGAGAACAGATTCTCCCTTTCTTCTTTGTTTGTGCCCTCTGGAGTCCAGCACATTCCCTAAGATCAGGCATCCCCCGTTAGCCGGAGCTGATCTCCACTGAGCACCAGTGAGGTGTTGACCTACCCACCCAGGACTTTGGTAGGACCGGTTCAGCCCACTTCTCAGCTCCCCTCTGTCGGGCAGCTGGACACTGAATCCACACTACTTCTCTCAGAGGCTCATTTTATTTGTAGAGCAGGATCTCAAAGGCTGGTCACAGCATAAGTCTGAAGACTTTCTAGTCACTGGTTCCTATGATATATTTATTCCCTGTAGGAACACTGCTTTCGAGTTTAATCTTCCAGGAAAAACATATCAAAATAAAGTAAGGAGTAAAGGCTTAATAAATAAAACTCTTAACCTTGTCACATCAATCTTCAACAGTAGAAAGCATTATCAACCAGTGGTGGGAAAAAGCTAATCCAAATCCTTTCTCCACTCCCTGCGTGGTCAGATTCAGTACAGGCAGTGCTCAAGCCTTCTCTTCTCTCCAGGCCACTTCATAGAATCATAGAATGTTTTGGGGTGGAAGGGAACTTCAAAGATTATCTAGTCCAAGCCCCCCTGCAGTGAGCAGGGACATCTTCAGCTAGATCAGGTTACTCAGAGCCCTGTCCAACCTGACCTTGAAGGTTTCCAGGGATGGGGCAGCTACCACCTCTCTGGACAATCTGTTCCAATGTCTCACCACCCTCATTGTAAAAGATGTCTTCCTTACATCTAGCCTGAATCTCCTCTCTTTCAACTTAAAACCATCACCCCTTGTCCTGTTGCAACAGGCCCTGCTAACAAGACTGTCCCCGTCTTTCTTATAAGCCCCCCTTAAGTACTGGAAGGCCACAATAAGGTCTCTCTGGAGCCTTCTCTTCTCCAGGCTGAACAACTCTGACTCTCTCTGCCTGTCCTCACAGCAGAGGTGTTCCATCCCTCTGATCGTTTCCGTGGCACTCCTCTGGACCGGCTCCAACAAGTCCATGTCTTTCTTGTGCTGAGCGCTCCACAGCTGGATACAGTACTGCAGTGGAGTCTCACCAGAGAGGAGTAGCGCAGCAGGGTCACCTCCCTCAACCTGCTAGCCACTCTTCTTTGGATGCAGCCCAGGTTGGCTTCCTGGGCTGCAAGCTCACATTGTCGGCTTATATCCAGCCTTTCATCCACCAGTACCCCCAAGTCCTTTTCCACAGGGCTGTTCTCAATCACAGCATCCTCCAGCCAGTTTTCATATTGGGGAGTTCCCCGATGCAGGTGCAGGACCTTGCATTTGGCCTTGTTGAACCTCATGAAGTTCACATGGGCTCACTTCTCCTGCTTGTCCAGGTGTCTCTGATGCCATCCCATCCCTCTGGTATGCCAACTGCATGACTCAGCTTGGTGTCATCTGCAAACATGCTGAGGGTGCACTCGATCCCACTAAGTCATTGATGAAGATATTAAACGGTACTGGTGCCACTATGGACCCCTTAGGGACACCAATTGTCACCGATCTCCATCTGGAAATCAAACAGTTGATCACTACCTCTGGATGTGACCTTCCTACCAATTTCTTACCCACTGAACAGACCAACCATCAAATCCGTATCTCTCTAGTTTAGAGAGAAGGACGTTGTGGGGGATCATTTCAAAGGCTTTACAGAAGTCCAGATAGATAGACAATATCCATAACTCTTCCCTTGTCCACCGATGCAGTCACTTCATCGCAGAAGGCCGCTAGGTTGGTCAGGTAGGACTTGCCCTTGGAGAAGCCATGTTGGCTGTCTCGAACCATCTGCCTGTCCCCCACATGCCTTAGCACAGCTTCTAGGAGGATCTGTTCCATGATCTTCCAAGCACAGAGGTGAGGCTGGCAGGTTTGTAGTTCCCAGGGTCCTCCTTCCTACCCTTTTTAAAAACGGGTGC
>NW_010412421.1:0-862 GCF_000710305.1 Buceros rhinoceros silvestris
AGATCAAGGGCAAAAGTCCTTTTTCTGCAACCTGTTTAGCCGTGGCATCTGCCAACTGATTTCCAGTAACTACTGGGGTCTCTCCCTTCTGGTCGCCTTACAATGCATGATGGCCACTGCAGCAGGATCGCTTATGACTTGTAGGAGCTTTTAGAATTTTTTCTTGATGTTTTATTGGTGAACCTTTGTGCAGATAACAAGTTTCTCTCTTTCCAGGTAGCCCCCATGGGCGTGGACTAGCCCAAAAGCATATTTAGAGTCTGTCAATATGTTCACTCATTTTTCTTTTTGGTTTCTGCAGCCCGATCAATGCTATTAATTCTGCTTTTTGGGTAGAGGTGTTGTTCGGGAGCTCCACATCCTCCTCTTTTTCCCTCAGCCCCGGGGGTTTCACAGGGTTCATTCACCGTTTCCCAGCTGCAGCCCAACAGCATCTCCTCGTTCTCTTTTTCCCTGGGGTTTTTCCCTCCGCTATTCAAAATTATTCAATAGTTTATCACAGAAAATCTTGTTTGACTCATTCTTTAATGAACTTTTTCCCTGGGGTTTTTCCCTCCGCTATTCAAAATTATTCAATAGTTTATCACAGAAAATCTTGTTTGACTCATTCTTTAATGAATTTTATTTTGGATTCCTGTTAAGAATCTCTTAGAAGGGACGGGAGAGAGGAGAGGGTTTTCTGATTTCAAAATATATTCTGATACTCGTGCTCTGTCAGTAAAGCCATGGGTGCTGGAAATACCTTTATCAGACAAGAACTCATTTTCTTCAGTACAAAGTCTTTCCCCTCTTATATCTGCTCCCAAGTCATTCTATGGGCGCAAATGTGGATCCAAGCAGCCGCTGGGATGCGAATAAGTTC
>NW_010412422.1:0-2670 GCF_000710305.1 Buceros rhinoceros silvestris
GCCCAGTCAACATGGATTTATGAAGGACAGAATTTACAAGAGACTATAGGTTGCAAGAGACTTTAGGTTGGATAGTAGGAAAAATTTCTTTACAGAGAGGGTTATTAAGCATTGGAACGGGCTGCCCAGGGAGGTGGTGGAGTCCCCATCCATGGAAGTGTTTAAAAACCGTGTGGATGTGGTGCTGAGGGACATGGTGTAGGGACCCTGGCAGTACAGGGGTAACGGTTGGACTCGATAATCTTTAAGGTCTCTTCCAACCAGATGATTCTAAAAAAAAAAAAGAAGTCCTGGTCAGAGACAGAGACCAATTGGGCCTGTAGCAAATAATAACAAAACAGAAGAATCTAAGTAATTAATTTTTTTACTTGGAAAACACTGTCACTTAGCTTCTTATAGACAAAGGTACTAAATCAAGACCAACTGACAACAATGGCAAGTCTCCCATGGCTTTAACATGAATATGAAAGAAAAGCGCACAGTGACCCAAGACTCCACCCCTACCATACTTGTGGTAGCATTAAACTGTATTCACAGGTTTTTCATATGGGCAATATCCCATATATACCATATGTTTAGTTTAAAGAAATAATAAAACCCTTTGCTGTCTTTGTGTTTGCTGTGAGTAGTAGGAAAGATGTAAGAAAGAGATAAGCAGGGATTCTTCAGCAAACATAAAAAATTGCTCATTCATTTAACTTTTTTTTTATGTAGAAGATGGTCTTTCTAAGCTTCTTTAACACAGAGATATTTTAACACAGCTATGAGCAAGCGGCTGATGACTGAGTCATGCTTTGTGCCACATGAAACATGGGGTGGAATTTTTAGAAGTATTTAAGGAAACCAGGGTCTGAGATTCTGTTTTTCAAGAGATGCACAGGTGAGCCAAGCCCTCATCCCAAAACACCAAGGCCCACACATTATTTGTTCATTAAAAATAAAGTCATCAAATTGACCTTGTAGGAAGGGGACAGAACATAGAAGTCAAGTGAAAATTGCAGAGGAACAGGCCTGCATGTGGCTGGTTGTCCTTGGGGAAAACAGATACCTTTAAGGAGTATCATCCTTCAGCTACTTTCCAGTTTCAGAATGTTACATTTTTCCTGATTAGAGCTGACTATGTGGAGTTTTATCACACTTTAGTGAGCAGTCAGTATGAGGAAGAGAACTTAATCCTTCAGGTCAAAAATGACAAGGAAAAAGCCCTGCTCTGCATCTTGTGTGGTGAGAGCAGCGTTAGTACCTTTCTCATCTGCTAGAGACACAGTTCTGCTACACTCTCCCCATCATTCAACCCAGCATTCTCTTTAGAATTCTCAGAAAGTTGCTTGTTGTAATGCAGAGAGAGACATCGTTGCTGACTCACTCACTCACTCACTCACTCACTCACTCACTCACTCACTCACTCACTCACCTTGCGTTAAAGCACCCTCCTGGACTGCAATGGCTCTGTGGCCAGAGGTGTTCCTTTCTCCCAAGTGTAGAATTTGGGACAGTGTGTTTGGGATCAGGACCAAACCCTGAAAAACCTACTGACTCCTGAGTTAATGGAGCACCTGGGATGGCAAGGTGGGTGTGAGCACCAGCAGAGGGAAGAAAGAAAAAGAAAAAAACCACTTTTGGAAGTGTTACTGACAGATTCAGTCTACTGCCCTATCATCTGGAAACAGCCTCAGGATTCTACACGATTCTTAGAGTCTTGGAAACAAACTGTTCTCCACACGGAGTATGTCAGCAGGAGGAGTGTTCCCTGGGGAGGGATTAATTCATCCCTAATGCTTGTAACTATATTTACACCAACCATGAAAATCATAAAGGAAAACAGCTATTACATGAAGTGAAAGACCAGTTGCAAAATGCTTTTCTGAGAGCTAACAGAGTAGCTGAAGTGACCTAAGATGCAGTAGAAAATCAGAGTATAAAATAACACCAGAAGGTCTAAGTCATAAAATAGCCTTGAAACTGTTGGGCACACAAGTAGACTGTGCTGATCTCATATTATTGCTCCGTTTCCTTGACCAAACTTATTTTGCTATCACTACCTGTTTGCTGTATTGTTTGTCATCTTCCAGGAAAGTTCTTTACAGTTAGAAATAAAAGAAGGAGCAAACAGTTTGAATGTGAAGATGTAGGAAGTCTTGTTCTTTGGGAAGATCCTGGGCAGCTGTCAGAGATGTGCTACTTCAGCATCCCACATGCACTGCTTCTCAGAAGAATAGGAAGAGGTCTGTTGCAGAGTTAAACAGAAATGCTTTCACAGGAGAAGTGTGGTATTTTACCAGTGGAAATTTTATTAGGTCCTAAATGTGGAATAAAAAGGTAGGTAAAGTGCATTAGTATTTCTTATTTCCAGTCCCCAGCACTGACATTTGTATCAGCTTGCTATTTCAGATTTGTAAACCTGCAGTAACCAAAAACCCATTATGTTCTCATGCCTCTTCCACAGTTCTGTGTAAAGTGAGCTCCATGGTCCAATGCCAGCCATCTGTGGGCACGAGGTGTTTGCAAAGCCTTCACCACACCAAGAAGTATCAGCCCAGATGCCAAAGCTTAAAATGGCCTAGTGCCAGAGCCACACTGTCACCACCAACAGAGATCAGCCCAGGACAGGATCGAGGGGAAGCCACCTGAGCATGCTGAGCAGCAACGCTTGTCGCTTCCCACACTCTT
>NW_010412422.1:2786-4358 GCF_000710305.1 Buceros rhinoceros silvestris
TCTTTCTGCCTCATGCATAAACAGAGGGCTTCAGTCTCCAGGGCTGTTATTGTGACATCTTCCCTTTTAAGAAACTGGGAAGCAGAAAGCACACAGGCATAAACTAGTTGTTCGTCACCCCTTGTACCATTCCTTCTTACCCTCTTCTCATAAGGAGTACATAGGGAAGAAAATTGTGTTTTCTCCTTTCTGCCCTCCAAACAAAGCCAGAACAAATCTTATGTGGGACAGCATAACTCATAACTACAAGCAACAGCCTCATCTGTAGCGGTGATATACGGGAACTGCAAACAAGAGAGTAAGAAGAACCCTACAGTTGGGGGAGAGAAGGAACAGGTGCCCAACAGGCCTTGTGGGTGGTGTGCAGGTCTGCAGCAAATGCCCTTAGACAGTTTTCAAGTCCTTCTGTGGGTAGGCAGAGGAGCAGGCACTTGTGGTGGGAAAGTGGCATTATCAGCATGCTGTGGTCTGTGCAAAAATTGCTATTCTTGACCTGGCCAAATTCTGCTTTGCAATGGGTAGCAGTGGCTTTTAGTCCATTGAAGTCATATTTTCTTACAAAGAAGCTCAGTTAAACCTTCAAGAAAAAATTACCACAGTTTGGGAAAAAATGCCTATTTCTCTTCTGGTTTTGCCCAGCTATTAAGTACAGGTACATTCTCATAGACACAATGGCAGCAGTAAACCAGCAGGTTATCGTGGCAGTGAACATGACTACCTTTCTGCTTTTACTCAGTTCTTTCCCTTTGGATTTATCCGGTATTTCAGAGGCTATGATTTTCATGGAATTCCCATTGCCTTACCAAAAGTCACTGGCTGCACCTTGTGACATCAGCTTTTCTTACTTTTCCTGACTACTGAACCAACTAACACATACACAGTTGGGAGAATATGTTGCTAACTGCCAAAGTTTCTTCAAAACCCTTAAAAAAATCCTGTAGTGTAATGTCAATAACCCATTTGGGCATGTCTTGCTTTACCACTTTAGAGAAAAGACAATATTATTTTTTTGTCTTAAAGTGAGGGTTTTGGCAGTCTGGTCTTTGTTGTTAGCATTTCCCCTTACGCTGAGTTCGTGGTGAGCTGCTGGCTCTGTTTGCCTCTGAGGCACATCAAGATACAGAGAAAAGAGGGTGGTAAAGAGACAAATTTATAGCAAGAACTAAGTGAAAAGACATCACAAACAATTGAATAAGCACCTGTCTGCTTAGACAAACAACCTGCCAAGGCTATTTCAGTGTAGGGCTGACATTAGACAAAAATTTCATTTTTTAGTTCTGAAGAAAACCCTTCTTTCTCATCATGGGTTTAAATCTCTGTCAGGCTCCATAAACATTAGTCCATAAGGTGTTTAAAATTTTGTGCCTCAGCAAAGATTTGTGCAGGTTCTGTGGTTTGTATTTATTTCTATGGATTGACTATGGCATCAAAAGAAAAATTCTTGCTTTTTTTGAAGTGTAAACACTGGCCCACTTGAGGGACAGAGATATGAATTACACTAAATATTTAGTAAATTATTGGTTTCCACAGGGAGAACAAAGTATTTGGCATTGAAAGAGATACAGAAAAAGT
>NW_010412422.1:4450-13128 GCF_000710305.1 Buceros rhinoceros silvestris
CAGTAGTTTCATAACTATTTTTCTAAGAAAGAATGTGAAACACTATCTGTAACTGGCACCTTGTAACCCCTAGTCATTTGGCCTTTCCCGAGCTCACAAGAAGAGCTGATCAGAAATTCTTCACTGAAATATTATATAATATTATGCGTGTGCTTGTGTCAGAAAAGAGCAACTTTTAAAAAGCTATGCTCTTCACCGAGGTACATCAGTTGCAACCAAGTCCTCGTCAGAAAAGATTTCCTGGGCGCTAACAAGTGCTTCTGCTGAAGAACAGACAAAGCTGTGCTCCAAGGCCAGCCAGAAGACTGGTGTTTGAGCTGGTGTCCAGAGGTACAGGAGACCTTTCTTCAAGGTTCTGTGTTGCGTGACTGACACCCAGCTCTCCCACTCCCATCCTAACCACCAGTTCATCAAATCGTCCTGGAGCAGCTCTGACAGATGAGCAAAGAGGGACGGAGGGATCTTTTGGCAACTAGCAGGACCAGTGTTGGGGAAATGTTTTGCTAGAAGAGGGACTCAGATTTGGTGCAGCTGATATGAGCAGAGCAGGGCTGCACACCTTTGTCTCCTGCATGCCAGGTGAGCATCCTAAGCAACTGGCTAACACAGAGTCCCTGCTTGGTTTCTCAGAAGTTTTTGCTGGTATTCTGTCTCAGCAAAAAAATGTCTCACAGCTCTGTTGGCAAAACCCACTCATCGCCAGGATGTGTTATTTCATCCTTGGAACCAGTGTGCTGCCAGGAGTTGCACCACCCCTCAGGGATTTATTGATATAAAGATTCCAACATAGCTATACTTGCAAGCTCATCCTAGTGTGTGCTATGCCTGTGAAAAAGAGTTTTTGAGAACATTTGGCATTAACAGGGTTTGGTTTTTTTTTTTTTTTACATATTTCTTACAGAAATGTGGGATAAACAGTAAAAATAAGTTAGGCTAACAAATTCAGTGCCTAAGCAAATATTATAGGGTGCTTTGTTAGACTGGGACTGACACTGGAGTTAGGGAAGAAAAACAAACAGCAGTGTTACTTTTCTTTGAGATCTGTCTGTGGCCAGCCATATTAGCTGTAACTAGAATCTAAATGTCATCTCAAAAAAACCTCAAACCATGTGCTGCCCTTAATTCCTGTAAATCATATTGCCTTCAGTTGCATTCCTCCGGTGTAACTGAGAGCAGAATTTGGCCAAAAAGTATTAGTACTCTTTATTGCCCACAGGTTTTTCGTATTTCATGTGGAGATGTCTAAGTATCAGATAGCTGATCATCTGCCACCTTGGCAGTCAGCATAGATCACCAAAGCCAGACTTGATGTTGTTGATCTTGGTATTACAGATTAGAGAGGAAATGTGCAGAGATAATCTGAAGAGAGCAACAGAGGGCAGGTCTGGTATTCCATATGTTGTTACAACAGGTCTGGAATGTACAGATGTCCCCTGGCAGCATGGGTAGCTTGTCTTTATCGAAGTGCTGGAGAAACAATGCTTGCCCCATGGTTCCCCATCAGCGCCTAATCCACACCATTAAGGTGGCTTCAGTCAGGGCAGTGAGCAGGAATATTAGCTGTCCTTCAGCCATCATTTGTGACCCAGCCATCACGAAACTTCTGTTTCTCTCCTGCGCAGCTCTGAGCTTCTTACTGTTTCTTGTCTGTGCCTTCCTCTGGTTGGGAGGCAGGACTTGGCTTTTCTCTCTGAGATGCCTCGCTGCTGCAGGTGCCTTTACAAATACTTTATTCTTGCATTTTCAGAAACCAGGAGAATTAAAGAATCTGAGGTAGAATTGAACACTGCTTTGCAAGTGCTCTGGAAGGTATGTCAAATTTGGCACTTAGCTTAGTCATCCCAGTTGGCAGGAGAGCAGAAAAGTCCTTTTCTCTCTCTCAAAGATGAAATCTGGATGTCTGCCAACTCCCTGTAATTACAAGCCCCAAAGAGTGTCTACTCTGGTGTAACTAGAGATCTATGGGCTTTGGCATTTCATGTATCAATTACCACTTAGTGCTACATCATCAGGCCAAGATGGGAATTTCCTTTGTGGGGAGACCTCTTTCATTAATAAAATACGAATCACATTCGTTCTCCAACATCAATCTCAGCTGGCTAATTTCTCTTCTGTCCCTCAGTACAGAGATCCAGTCGAATGCTCCCAGGGAGTATCCCTTCTCTCTTGCCTCTTTGCCTGTGTTTAATTCTGCTTCAGTATACACAGTCATCCTTTTTACTCTGTGCAACTAATTCCCATTCCAAAACAATAAAGACCATTTCTGAACAGCCTTTTAAGGTCACTATGGGTTGAACTGAGGATCAGGCTCTTGGGCTTTCCATGCCTGCCTGGGACTACCAGCACCTCAAAGTCCCACCTGACCATATAGGCGCATTCATAGCACGTGGCAGTGAAATATCAGGGTGCTCCTGACTCCTGGAACTGGAGTCCAGAGGCATATCACTGGCTGCAGGCTGAACTTGAATCAGTGTAAAATTTTCAAAATTGGCTGAGAAGCTGTTAAACACTCAGTTGGCTGCCAGACAGTGCTGAATGCTCTCCTGTCTGCACCATGCAGCAGGGGGCAACCCAACCGGCTTTAAACGGGAGTGTTGGTGACACAGGTGCACAGGTTCTGTCTGAAAATTGATTCACTGGGTATTCCAAGAGAATTCTGGGTCTGGACCCTTAAGGAAGAGTCCTCAGAGGCTCATATAATGCAGATAATTACTGCCTTTCACGCATTGTCTTTTTTCCATTCCTGCCACTATCAGGTATGGATCCACTGCTGTAAGCCAAGTCTTTTCCTGTCTGTGACTGAGATGTTATCACAGGAGATTAAGAGAGAGGAAGATTATGAAGAACATTTCACCAGGAGCCTTCTGGTCCTCAGGAGAAATCAGTGAGTCTTGGGGAGGGGTTCAGCTTCACTAGGGGGTTACACAATCCTATTGGAGCAGTGACTGCTGCAGACACTGGGAATATGCATAATTTTTTACTTTGTGGGAGGAAACGCTGTAGAATAAAGAATTTCTGGAAGGTGAAGGACAAAGCAATACAGCAGCTGTTACAAAACAACCTGGCTTCCCATATCCCTGCATACACAGGGGCATTTGCTCAGCTCGTGTTCTTTAACTTTTCTATCAAGTTGAAGGAGTGCAAAGGGAAAAACCCAAGAGGAGACCTGAGAGTGATCAGAAATCCTTTCACCAAATATCGCCAATGATAAGATACTAAATCTGTTCAGCAAGCAGCAGACTCTGCCTCTGGCCTCAGTTTTGCAGCTGAAACCCCCCATATGTGGTAAGCTGTGAGCACCAGCCACAGCTTTCTCTGCTGTCAATGCATGCACCATGGGTCTCTCCTCTTTAGTGTCTCTGTTGTCAGGTGATGCAGTTGATCTCCCCCCACAGCTCTTCTGCACCTCTGTTTGAGCCTCTCTTCAGTACCTGGGTAATGACAATCACTGGGCATTTAAGCCCACAATCTTTTCAGGGCTCTGTCAGCTTCGCTGCAGTTAGGCAGCAGCGATCAGAGAGATTGAAAGGCCTGAGAAATGCAATGATGTTATATAAATCTTATTTCCTTATGAACAACTTCAAAATATTGTATTCAAATAAACCAGAAGTATGAAGAAACAGCCTTCATGTGTTTGCCACTTGCCAGTTAGGAATGTCTATATACAGTGATTTATAGTCCATTGCTAACCACACTCTCATTGAAACTTGAAATTATTTCACACCAGTAGGTTTTTGCAGATTTTGAAACCAGTTGGTTTTGGTCTGATGGGACTTTTGAATCTTTTGGGGAGTTGTTGGCACTGGTTTTTGTTCCTTTGGTTTAGAATTGCAAGCTCCATCCCTTCCTTTAACTTCTGTTGTCACTTGTTCTCGTTATTTATGAAAAAATAAGAATTATTTCCCATGCTTATAAACAATTTTTATTTTTATGAACCATAATCAGAATGGATTTCTCTGGCCTTTGAGGAGTCAGCCTAGGTGGGTTTGGGGTCTCTGTACTGGAGTCTGAGGTCCACAGCTAGTTTTGAACAGTTGAAAATTAGAATGAAAGTACAACTCAAGTTTTGATTTGTTTGGTGTTTGAAGCATTTACAGATAGGCTCAAAAAACTAGTAAGGCAATTTTTTATTTCTTTTGACTGTTCCAAGCTGGCAAACTTTTTCACTCATAGCTTCAATGTCTATCTATGAGATTATCTATGTGATTTGTCCCCATAAAGAAAGGCTTCAGAAAGCCTATGTCACAAATGGGAATATGGCAGGAAACAGAGTTGTAAGAATGTATATAATTTTGTTTGTATTGTGCATTGCAAATCAAGGTAATTTGTGCCTTTGGTGAGTTTTTTTTAGGATATGACTATATGTGAAAATGGTAACATTTGACTTAGTGCAGATATCCTTTGACTATTAAGCCCCTGCTCCCAAAACCCCTGAGCCAAAACAGCCACAGTATAATAATTTTTACTATGAAAACAGGGTTATTTTTTAAAGGTTGAAGATAAACACTGAATATAACACGAAAAAAAGCTTTCTTTCAGGAAAGGTTAACCAACACTAGTTTCATCATTGGAATAAGTATTTTGTTGTTACTTCTTTAACATAGAAAACTATTCCAGTTTTTGGAGTATTTGTAGTCCAGTCAGTCACTCATGATAATCCACGACAAAGCTTCTGCTGGCAAGAGCTGGCAAAAATACCAATTATTCTTAGAAGTATAAACATATATTTTCTAAAAAATGTATCTCATATTCAGTAATAAAACTAACAAACGTAACTGTTTTGAAATGACTTTTTTTTTGTTTCAAACCAAGAACACTGACACCCCACACCCCCACAACCCCCCCCAAAATTTCAGTGGAGTTGAAAAATTCCCAGAAAAATGTTGCATTTGGTCAAAAAGCCTCTTCAAGATTAGATTAAAGTATTTCAAGCAGTTCTACTGTAGACTCTAAATTGTGTCTTTAATCCAACAAAAACTCCATTTAATGAAAGCCATCTGCAAGTCATATCATTGTTACTCCTCCCCCCATTCTTATTGCTGCTTGAAGCATCTTTGTATTGGCAGTTTCCATCGCTGGCCACTGGTTTCCAGCAGAAGCCTAGTGGTTAAAACATTAGTCCGCAGTTAGGACTTTCTGCTTCTTGCTGCCTCTCGTGTTGGTTCATGCTGCATGGCTGAGCCAGTCGTGATCACTGTGCAGCTCATTTTGCCCATCTGATAGGAGGATACCGTATCTGCCTGCCAGGTGTGTTGTAGGGACACAGCACTTAGTGTTTGCAAAGATCTGCTGTGGTACTTGAATAGAAAACCTGCACAAGGGCAAAGTTCCATAATGGAGTTACAGCAGAGCCTCGTATAACCACACTCGATGCTTCTCCAACCTAAAAGTTTTACTCCGGCTGCAGTGAAATGAAATGCTGGCTAAATTAATTTAAAAATCTGAAAGTATTTTATCCCACCACTGTGCTACGTCTCAAAGCCCGCTTGCTTGTGCTAGGGTCTGTTGATGGGACCACACTGTACATATCAGTACGTCGACCTGAATGAGAAATTATGTTGGTGAGGGGAGACTTATTTTTTACTAGATAAGTTTCCTGATCTGCTTTCAGCATCTTCCAGAAAAATTTAGAGTGGAACAACTGACAGGGCAGTGAATTGCAGTACACAAGTAGGAACAAGCATCTGAGATAGGCAGGAGTCCTTAGACTGATGTCACCAGCAAACCACTTCACTGAACTGCACCTCAGAGAGGCCCCTTCTCCATGCTTGGTGCTTCACAGTAGTATCTCCCTGCATGCAGGAAAAATGACACATTGCAAAATATGCATGAAAGGTGAAATAAAGGAACCATAGCGATTCTCTCTGCAGACCTGGGGACCCAGAGGCACTAAAGGTAAATGACTCACCATAAGTAGACTGGACAGTAGTAAGAGAGTAAATCGGAGTGCAAGTGTGTCTTTATTAGAAAGCATTCCTGTTCCCATCCTGCAGTACGCATTTTAGATTCCTTTCCAACTATTTTCACCATTCCCACATGTAAAACATAGCTTGGCTCCATTCTGATTGAAATTTCCTGTGACTGAGATGCTGCAGGTACCCTAGGGAAGACTGGGGTGCAAGCTGTAATTTTACAGAGATCGGGGAACCATGTATGGCACAGGAGTATGAAATTAAAGCAGAGCAGTTTGGTTGAAAAAGAATTTAATTTTGTGTGTACTTAAATTCTCACAAAGAAGTAGTGTTTGAAATAAGTATCTCCATATATGTTGCCATTATTACAAAATACACACATTAAAAACAAGTTATGGGAACAGTTGAGAGTAGACTCCTGGTGAGAATGTCATTGTGTCAGTTTTGTGAAAGAAGCTTCAAGTGTGTCCCTGAGGGTCTCTCTGGAAGAGTGAGGATCTGGGCTGCATGTCTGTTTGTCAACAGCACTGTTTAAAGATGCTCCTTCACTTAGAAAAAGTCTTTCATGATGCTGGAGGTCTGAAGGAATTGTTCTTATGTTTCAATTTCCTGTGTTCCATTTTTTCTGAATATAATTTTTTTTTTTTAATTTTCTTTAAATTCAGGTAGATGTCCACATTTCTGAAGAGGTCAGTCTAAGGTCGCTTTTGTGTGCTCTAGTGGTTATGCATAATTGTCTACCTCTCAAATCTCAATAGCATTTTCCAAGAATTTTTGAAACAGAGAACAGCTCATATGACAGCAGCATAAGGCAATTGTCCTCGTCTTCCTAATCCCATACTTGACCCACCTCACCCCCCTCAAAATAAAAAAAACCCCTACAAATCAACCAAAAAACCCCCAAAGAGACAAATGCCAAGGTTTTCATCATGACTTCGATATGCTGTTGACCAGGAGGTTCATCCTTCTTGAGGAGTGCTTTCCCCATCAAAATGACAGATCTAATTATCCCATGCATTTGTGATTTGCTTTGGAAACTTATTTTGACGCTTGCAGAGCCAGAAATTGGAGTAGCTTAAGGGAGAAAGGAAACCTGTCACAGACGTGAGTGGCAGAGCAAGAACAAAAGATGGTGAATTTCCTCTTTGCCATCACAAATCTCTGGGTTGCCTTTTTTTTTTTCTTTTTGTAGCAAACTAGGAAAGAAAAATTCCTGAAAGTGAAGCTTTGTCTTATCAAGTGTGATAACATCTGACAACTGTACAGATCTTCCCCTCTCCCTACCCTTCCGTTTTGCAAAGGCTGGGGCTAGGCCAATGGCAGAGTAGCAGGTCACTGACCTATTAGCCTCTGTGATCATTTTACCTCAGGCCCTGAATGATGTCTGCAGACAGGTCCATTGGGAAAGAGAGGCAATAAGGTCACCACCTCCCCATTTCCTTTTCACTGCTATCTCTGCAGCAGCAGCTTCTCCAGGCTTGACTTCTCCATGAGTTATTGATGTGTTGAAAGTTAAGCATGTGCTTAAGTGCTTTGCTGGCATGAGGCCAGCATGTGCAGCACCTGGCAAGGTCTAGTACTAGGCAAAGGAGGGTTTGGCTCAGAGCAGCTGCCTGTATCTCCCTGTGAAGCTGCTAAGAAGGTAGGCTTGAAGCCCACTGTTTACCTTGGGCTTCTCCCTGACAGGCCAGCCCAGGGAGCTGTATGCTCTCCGTGCAAAATCTGCAGAAATCCAAACTCTTTTTAAAATATAATGTGATAGCTGATTTTCTCTCTGATTTAATAAAAATGTGAGACATTTGTAATGATCTGCATATGTCTGGTTGTGTCTCACCACTCCCCCGTCCCATGTTCTTTGAATCCATTGATCAATTTGATAGAGGAAGAGCAATCTCTGAGAAAATTAAGATCCTTCAAATGTCATTAAAGCAGGTGGCCAGAAACAGATGCTAAGACAGAGAAAGAGACAAGGGATCCTCCAATTGCTGAAATATCAGAATCATCTTCAATGATATGACATACTGTTGGGGACCCAGGCAGTATTAGCCTCAGTGCTTCCAGAACAACTTCTAGATCCTGTGTGCCTTTAATCAGAGTGCATCATATATTGAACTGACTCTTAGAGCTGGGAATTCCGGGAAAGAAAACTAGGAAAAATGTACCTCCTCAAATCCCCAAAGCTCTCAATAAAGCTGAAAGGTACCACTTTCTAATAAGCAAAGCAAAACAGAGTGGGGGGAGTATATACAAATGTTGCCCATTTGACCAGCCCTCTGCAGTATTGTACAAGCCAGGGCACTGCATTATGCTAATGAACAGCTTTCCTGAGTTTGAGTAAGGATTATATACATATTTTCAGTTAAAGAAACAAACTAACTAAAAGATTCCTTTAAGAACTTCTTTATTAAATTGAACATATCATAAGTGCTCTTCTAGCAGGCTGAAAAATACCAAAAAGAGTAACAGAAAGACTGGAGTTACTTCTACTATAAAGGAGACTTGAAAATAGCTTCAGTGATCTTTTAATTATGAAATTGCTATGCAATACGAACACCCTGATGCTCCTGAAATAAAGGGGCGGGGGGGGGAAAGGGTGTTTTTTAAATTTCTATGAACAGCTCAAATGCAAACTGAAAGTCTGAGTTACTAGAAATTGACAGTTAAGTACTTACATTGTTCTTGTATTGTCCTTTGATGTCCTCCAGGACTCCCGTTCTTGGCAGGCCCCGGCCGCCCCGTGCCCGGGTCTGTGATGTCTGGAGGTAG
>NW_010412422.1:13637-19064 GCF_000710305.1 Buceros rhinoceros silvestris
CGAAGCCATGATTGTCCTGTGATAGAGAGAAAATACTCAGGATGGTTTTGCCCACCTTACAACTTAGGCTTTCTGTGGAAGTAGAGTAACCATTTATAGTGCAATCAGTAAATGAAGTATCTCAAAGCAGCTTTGGCAATTTCAAGAGATGGAATAGGAGATTTGATGATTCTGCTCTGTCACATGGAGCAGTACGTTACAGCCACCCTTCCTGTTACAGCCACCAGTGCCATGTTCAGAAACGTTTTTGTGAGAGGCAAAATGGAAGGCTTTGAATGCCCTGGGAGACTCCAGGTGCGGTTCAAGAGCCAGTACTGTGCTTCAGCAACATTTGTGTAACATTATCTGTACCAAACAATGGGGATTCACTCAACCACTTGGTCTTTGGAGCAAAAAGACAGCAGTGAAAAGCTTACACTTTCTAAGGTTTGCTGAGCACAAAGCATGCTTAAAATAAACTGTAACCTGTAGCTGCTGATTTGACCTTTAATTGCAGATATACTGAAATGAGAAGCTACTTCTCTCTTGAAAGGGAGGCCGAAGTGGAAGAAAACTCAGCAGTGTTTTCTTTTAATGTTACTTTTGAATTCCTTGTCTGGTAAGTCAGGTTCAGTCTCTGGTTTCCTGGCTAGGAGCCAAGGGACCCAGAGCTCTAAGGTAGATACAGACTTGATCCAAAGTCCACTGAAGTCAATGGCAGCACTTTCACAGACCATGGTGAATTTTAGATCAGATTGCAGAGCTATAAATATGAAGAGTCACTTGAAGACAAAGTATGAAAACTTATGAGAAGTTAGTATGCACAAAAGGAGAAGGCAAAATTAAATGACATTATCTTTACCTCATGAAGTATTAATAGGAAATTTTATTTTTTTTAAAGCATTGCTTTTTTTCCCCCTAATTTTTCTCTCTGTGTTGTGCAGCTCTGCAGAGCACACATGGCATACTGCTGTCTTAAGCCTCTGGTACCACTCACTGACTGATAAAGAGGTCAGAGGGGGAGTCTGGGTGATGATAGTGGAGAGAAATGTTCCAGAAGAAGTCTTACAAAGGGCTGTGAACTGTGGAAATTCACTCTTTCACTGTCACCAGCTATTAGCAGGGCCATTAATAACACACCATCCAATGTATAGGTGCATTAGCTGCTGTCATGCTCTAATAATGGGCCTCCTACAGGAAGGAGTGATGGGTGTCTTTATACTGAAGGATAAGCAATAGCCCTGTGCTAACTTCCTTCTTCCCTTCACTCTGATTTGCAGAAGGAAAAGAGACAGATCATACACGCGTTTCTGAGGCAATCATTCCAGAGAGTATTTTAACTCTTTTATGCAACAGTCTTCCATGTTGCTTGTGGTAAGTGCTGTATCCAGTGGTTTTAACACTCCTGCTTTCAATGTTAAGGTTCTAAATGTTCTCCGTTTAGGAATTTGTACATGTTCACTGCTGGGTTACTCTGCTTTGAAACCGAGTCGTCTGATACCATATCTATTCTCAGCTGGGTGATTTGTGTCCCTGAAGAAATTGCGTAATTTGCATTTCCCCACAAAGTGGGCACTTCTCAACGCGATGGTGATATTTCAGCCTAAGACTTGCAAACGGACTAATTTCAAGCTTCACAGCAAAACACCCATTTCTGAAATTTGAAAGGTTAAATTGTGTGAACTGGCAACACCACAAGAGTCTTGTATGTTGACTTGGATAGAAAACTGCTATCAAAGTCAAGTGAAACTTTAAAATATATTCTTCTTTATTTATTTCAGTTCATAATTCAATGTAATATTCAATTCAGTCTATTCACAGATGATAGTCCATTCTCTAACCAAAGCAGGTGTTTTTTAATTATCATTATCTTTCTTTTGATGTCTTTTAAAAGGTTCTGGTGAGAAGTATGTTTTCATTCTAAGAGAAAATTGTCATTTGGCTTCTATCAAGAAAGAGGAATAAGCAAATTGGAATGAGGCATTGATAAAATGCAAATTTGTGGCTAAAATACAGAGATGTTTGGCATATTTCTTTGTGTACCTAGTGAACACAGCAGAAAACCATTCAGTCTTCAAAAAAACACCCATGGCATTCCTATTTCTGTCCTACAGATTCTAGTGCTGATAACCTTAATTGAAATATGAAGCTCTCATGAAATCTGTGGGGATAAATTACATTTCTGTGAGCAACTAAAATGAGATTTTTTTTTCTTTGCGGGCATATACAAATTCATGAATCTATTTAAAATTCCAGAAGATCAGAACTGAAAAAATAATCCAAAAAATCTTCTGTAACAACAAGGAAATATATATGCTTATGCCATTGTCTATTTCCCTTCGACATTTCAATCTTCCCTTAAACATTGAAGTGATTACATTTCACTGGCATGAATGCCCAGAGAAAAGGAATTAGTAAAGTTGGTTGACTATTATCCCATAAGACACAAAATGCATGTGCAACAATTTTTGTGGGAAATGCTTTCCTGTTTATCAAACCCAAATAACAGAAATTATATCATATGATGCCACAAGGCTGTCACAACCAGGCTCAGATTTTGCAGATCAGCAATTTATGGAATACAAATTTTGAAGAAAGTATATTTGAGGAAAGTATCAGTGTGAAAACTTTGGTATTTCTGTGGATTGTCTGAGAACTGGAAATTATGTCCAGAACAATAAATACTTTATATATTGAATTGTTAGCAAGGGTCTAAAAACACACAGTGATAGAATAACAGGATTTTTTTCAGTCTTTCCATGATGCATGCACATGCGCCTGGAACACATGTGCAAACTTATTGTCACTGTAGTTTCAATCTATTATCAACACTGGGAACATCATGACTGACCATGGCAGAGGCATGGGGTTGGCACATACTCTTCACGTCTCCCTACAGCACTCACCACAAAGCACCACGGCAAGACAAGGCAGCAGACAGAATTTGTATGACTAAAAACAGAGGAAGCCCTATGGCACAGCATGTACAAACAATAAAGCTTTTGTACCTCTTAGGGAGGACTAGGATTTGATGAATAAGGGGGAGGTAAACACTTCCTCTTATATTTTTTTTGGATGCGTTGTATTTGGACTTCTTTTCTTGACCAAGCACCTCAGAAGAAACCTTCCATGTGTTGTTTAAAATGGATCCAAATAAGCAAGACAAAGATATAGGTCCGGTGACCTGATGGGTAGAGAAAAGAGACAGGGATGCATCTGGAAAGAGGCATCTGCTGACAGGAATTCAGTGGGGAAATGGTACATTTTTTTGCCTGTTCTCTTTGGAGCTCGTTGGGCAGTACACCTTGCTATTACTGAGTTAGTCAAAAGAAAGCAGCACACCCATACTCTACAGTAATGACATCAGAAGGAGAATTCAGCAAAATCCTGTTTCAATTTGTTTTTGAGATATTAATCTTAATCAAGGAACTGGACTCTGAATGTAGGCCTTGACATAAAACAGCACAACCAATTATAAAAAACATTATTTTAAGCTAAATTCATGTTAACTATCTAGTATTCTCTCTCTAATTTTGTACACAGTTGTAAAACCCTAAAAAAAAAAAATCTAACAACTCCAAACTTTCCAGTTTACCTCAGCTCACCTTTAAATAATTGGGTTTTTACATCAATAAGGAAAAGACATCATCTGATATTAGCTGTGTGCCACACACTGTGTTATCCACAGCTCATGAATAATTGCCTGTCATCTCTAGCTTACCTCAGTTATGTTCGGGACACCTACAGAGTTGATAGATTGTCCTGTTGGCAGCTCATGTGGCACGTAAATGCCTCTCATCAGGCTTGACTGAGGAAATCTGCATTTATCAGTCTGCAGCTCTTTAACCTGCTAACACCCATTCTTAACAGGATAACTTGCACTTCGAGTAACTGGGTGAAAATAGACGAAGTTTCTAAACTAAACTAGAGCAAATTCAGTAGGCCATTGTGAGGTCACATTCTTTTCTTAGAGTGTTTTGATCCTACTACAACATCTTTGAACTCACTGTTTTTTCTCCTCTGCAAAGTTGTAATCCAGAATCACAGCTTCTCTGTCTTTTCTCTGTAATGTAACCTGTGAACCAAAAAATTAGAAATGAAAAAGACTTTCTGGATCATAACATAGCTGAGGCAGACCTCTAGAAGTCTTTATGTCAGGCCCCCTACTCAGAGCTCACTCAGGGCCTTGAATGTATGTCCTTTCTTTGCAACTGCAAAATCAACAGCCGCATGCTTTGAACTTCACCCCTGCAAGAAACCTTTCTGGATGCATAATTACCCACCCATTTCAGAGGAAAGTACTCCTATCAGGGGGTGACGGCAGAACTGAGCTTTGAGCCCACTGCTGGGAGAAGACATGGCAGATACCAAACTACCTCCTGATCTCCCTCTCTTTCTTTGCAGAAGGTCAGCAAGGATAGTCTTTTACCTGTCATTCTTAGCAGACACATTTCAGCATGGAAATGCCTCCTACATAACTCACCAGTAGGAGGTCTGCCTACTTGTGAATTTGATTTCCTCCACTGGCCTGCCAGTATCCCAGCCTGTTGATTTTCTGGGCAGGATGCATGGCTCATCTGTTAGCTCAGGCCCTTGCCTGAGGGCATGGTGGTGAACCGTCTAGTTTATCTTGGAGTGGACTCTGAGGCAAGTTGACACAGATCAATAAGCTGTCTGTTTTATTGGCAAATTTCTAATGGTAGCTAGAGGCTGTCTGGACACATTTAATAATTTTTAAAAAGCCACTACATTTCATATGAACTTAATTGGCATAGGAAGAACTCACAAGGGAGCTGTGTATTTTATGGGGGGTCATTTTGACAGAAGCCATCATTTGTTAAAAGACAGAAAAAAACAAAAAAACCCCACCATTGCCAGAACTTCTCATTCACATTCATTACAAATCAGTAAATGATGAAATCTGGATATGAAGAAATAAATGATTCCTTGGCTTTGAGTATAAATTTGTATTTTGTATTTGTCATTCTCATTTGTCCAACTCACATCTGCAATTATTTCAGAACACATTTAGTTTGGAAAAGTAGAGAAGATAAGGATATTTAGGGAAAGGAAGAGGGAAAGGAATGGGAAGAAAAGATTTAAAAGTTTCAGAAAGGTAAGTGAACAGGGACATTTAGAAGTATTGATGTTTTCCCATAGGTTTGTTTCTGTTTTCGTATGCTCTGTACTTACATATTGGTGTTGCCTAATCTTTCATGTCCCACTTGTCTTAAATTGTTATATTTGTTATCTAAAATTGTTGCTAATTAAGGAAACAAGATTGAGCAGTTTCAGCATAGCAGACCTTTTCAAGATGTCAGTCTTCAGCTGAAACAAGATGAAGGTTCTATCACTGAGTGCTAAAAAAGATGACCTGGAATAGACTGCAATTTGCCATAGCAGATGCTATCCACATAAAATTTCTATTCTATTCTATTCTATTCTATT
>NW_010412423.1:0-309 GCF_000710305.1 Buceros rhinoceros silvestris
AAGCCAGACAACAGAGGAGCATCTGGTTCCATCATGCTGGACCCAGGACAATTTGTCACTGGAGTTACTCAGGTTAAAAAGCTTCCAGCCCTAAAGCACCAGTGCCCTATAGCAGCACACATGACACCAACAGGTGGCTGGAGGCAGAAAAAAAGGTCCAGATTCTGTTAACGCTCAAGTGCAGGTAAGGGAACGCACTTCAGCATTTCAAGTGTGTGAATGAACACAAATCAATCTGTAAAACACTTTTCCTGTGTCCTGCATTTCCTCCCCTTGTCTCTGGACCCACACGTGCCCAGACAAGGCTGG
>NW_010412423.1:546-5903 GCF_000710305.1 Buceros rhinoceros silvestris
GGGCTCCTCTGCCTGCCAAGATCACACTGTTGGTCAGGGAGGAGCAAAGAGCTTGGGGGCTTGAGACGGTCGTGAGGATACACGGTCTAGATATGCTGAAGGGCCATGATGGGGCTTTATTCTTTTTACTTACTAAACCTGAAATACAGTGCAAAGCCTAAAGAGTCCTGGAGCCATATTACTCCTCCCCATAATCTTGCTGCTTTCTGCTGCCTTGGATTTTCTTTTACAGTCAATGAATTTTAACAGCAGAGTTGCAAGAAGGCTGTTGTCCTGACTGATATTCTGGTGACAAGGATGCTTTCTCGGGAAACCACAGCTTTGAACACTCTCTCTGAGATGGTCTTACAAGGGCAGCCCCACTCACTTTGATGAAGCAAAGGACTACCTGGTCCCAGTGTTCTCTCTTTAGAAACACCACCTTTTTACATTTTTCTAACGTGAAAAGCTGTGGGGAGTGCCAAAGGCAGGGCCAGATGTCATATCTCCACGAGACAGGACATCAAATCCTAGTGCTGCCATTTCACCTGGTGTGAAGACACACAGCAGGCAGGCGGTGTGGGCTTGCTAAGAGGACCTTGTTCTTCCCTTGCCTCTACCGGGAGCCTTTTCCAGTGTTTTGTATCGAATGGATTAGTGCCATCCTGCACAAAAGAGATCTCACGTCTCCTGCTAGTATCCAAATGGTCTCTTGCCATGAGGCAGAACAATATTCAGATCTTACTCCCTTTGGCATAGAAATTCTGGCATGTAGACTTGTTCCGTCTCTCTTGCTCAGCCCTGGATATTACTGTACGGTTTTGTGATCATTGAGGTTGGTTTCATGTATGACACTAAGCAGCAGCATCTTGCAGAAGCAATTCTACCATTTCCAGGGGATGCTGTCAGCGTTTGCTGGCATGTTCCAGCAGGATCTGAGACAGAGGTTAGCCCTCTTTTACCCTAGGAGCAATAAACCCAGCCAAAACCCCCTGTTCTCTAGCCATTTCTGTACTCACAGCCCTGCTGACATCATTAAAGCACTCTGGCAAAAACGACATGCCCAAACATAGTAAAGTCACTCTGCAAAAAAGCCTGAGACCCTTAAGCCACCCTTTAAAATATGCCTTTAGCTCGTCTACATATTCATTTCCAAACATTTCCCAGCTGTTCTGATTAGTACACTTAGAAGATGAGTTTTAATGACTACACAATTCGTGTATTTATACGTGTATCAAAATCTCATCAACTCTTACTCATTTCCTATTATCAGTATTATTCATAGTTGTCAACATATTGGTGTTATACCATAATCACTGCAGCTACTGATCGAGAAGTGCAGTTGTTAACACTCAGATGTGCACCTTGGCCTTGCAGGTGGATTACCAACTTCCACAACCTTCTCACTTGGGCTACAGTTTTAACTATCAAGTTAACACAGGATTACTTGTGTTCAGTTTCCACATTTGAAAATAGTCCCATCTGGTTTGGGGTGAAAAAAAAACCCCATAGTAATAATTATTTAATTTATGCCAAAAAAACCCTTTTGGCCCCCGTTTCCCCCTCCGGCATTTTTGCCAAGCTGATAATCCGTTAGGGTGTCAGCACACTGAGATGCGTGGCAACATTTCTTAATAGCTTTGACATTTCTAATGGTAACATGAATTATTTAATTTATGCAAAAAAAAACCCTTTTGGCCCCTGTTTCCCCCTCCGGCATTTTTGCCAAGCTGATAATCCGTTAGGGTGTCAGCACACTGAGATGCGTGGCAACATTTCTTAATAGCTTTGACATTTCTAATGGTAACATGAATAACTCTAGTGTGTAGTTGGACAGAGTGGGATAGCTTACTGCAGTCCAATCCCTGTTCTCAGTGCTGTTATGCCTCTTTAGCTAATAACTCATGCAAAAATATTTCTTGTAGCGGAGACCAGAAAACAGGAAATTCCTCTCCATCCCTCTTAAGACACTGACTTTATTACAGCGTGAACTACTCATGCTTGCAACCCCGTGCAGGATCTCTCTCCACCCCTATAAATCCTTCATGCTTTGCTGCACAGACTGATAAGATAAGAGAGATACCGAATGTGCCCGTCCAAGCATGGCCTATGGTTTGGCACTTTCCTGAGGAGAGAGAGATGGAGACAAAATCCCTTCCCAAGGGCAGGGCTGGACAAAAACTTCTCCTGCTACCCTGGTGAATGTTCTCACCCTAGGTAATGATTAAAAAGGTGGGTAACATTATCACATCTGTATTTTCAGCTATCCTAGAGATAAGCAAGCCTGGCAAACCAGGTTCTCTTGCAATACTCTGTGTGCCCTTCTGCCTACCTCTCAAATTGCTAAAGACTTGGAGTCTGAACTTTCCCAGTACAGCAACAAATGCAAAGGACGTTTGCAAGCACTTCAAAAACTCTGCAGACCAAAGTGAAGGTGCCTGCAAGGTCAGAGGGGTCTGTATCTAGCATGTGGTCTGAAGTGCCTACTTCCTGTCTGAGCAAAGTCTCCCCAGTAGCTGGCCCCCAATCCCTTTCTGTGTTGATGATCTAGGAAATGGAAAGCTACAGTACTGGGCAACTGGAAAAAAATATACCTCCAAGGTCCTCCTGGTCACCATATATTCCTGCTTGGAAGACTTATAAATCTTCATACAGCCACCTCCAGATTAAGAGAGGTAGCTAAGTGAATAGCCCTGACTTCAGGAGAGCACAGGAGACTGTCATCTGGGCCTGTGCTTTTGTCCACTGCTTTGAATACACAAGTGTGTATTTAATACACACTTGCGAAAGTTTTTTTTCTGAGTTTATTTTTTTCCTGTGTAAGAATAGCTCATCATAAAAGGGAAGCAAGACTGTGTCCTTCTTGATGTGCAGGAGAAGCACAAGAATAAATTTAACATTCAAAGGATGTCCAAATAGTACTATGATAACAATGATTATCTTATATACTATCATAAGAACAATTTAAAAATTACTAAATGGAAAATAATCATCCCATTGCTAATACAAAAATCAGGGCCACGCTGAGTGATGAAAGAGAGAATTACCAGCTGTCTGTGCCAATAACCATCATCTTTAATGCTCATTGAATGAGAGAAAAGCCTTTGGGGATAGCAAACACACAGCACTTAATTCTGTAACAGGATGTAACCTAGTAAAACAGCAGTGGAAGGACGTGCAGATACGACTGCAATAAATGTCCTCCTTGGCTGAAACTTGACAGCCTCCAGTAGCCTTTGAAATGCCACTAGCCAGCCTGGCTGCTGGAAAAAACCACTGCTCGAACAAAGCACAGATGGTGATATGACCTGGTAAAACCTTACCACCTGCCAAAAATAAATTTCAAATGGGTTCCTATCACATAACATTCATTCAGAGAAGTGGGAGAAACTTAGTGAACTCAGGGCACACTTCACACCATTGGCAAACTGCTGTATGAAATGAGCAAAACGAACTGCTCTGAGAACAAGCGGCTAGCCAATCCCTGGGATAAAATGTGGCCTATGTGTGGATTTAAAAAGAAGGGAAAACCGACTTTAGCTTGTCCTTGACTGATACTGCGTTACCTGACAATCTAGCCCTCAGCTTCCTTTGATGAAAGGCAGTCAAGTTCAGCAGCAATGAGACCCGTATCTCCCCACAGCTTGGAGATGCTGGTACCAGACCATTCCCCATTCCTGGAGTCGTGGCAAGGGAAAACGCTCACTTTTGGAAAGTTGATACACCTTATTATTTTAAAGTTGTTATGCATTCTCAGACATACATGATTTGGAAAGATATTACACCCTGATGTAATGGTGTTGGCAGAGTGTTCAAAGGAGGGAGAGTAAAGCATCATGAAAATCACTGACCACTGCTGTCCTGGGTTCAGCTAGGATAGGGTTAATTTGCACAGACAGGATAGCAGGGCCAATGGGGTATTTCATATCATATCGACATCATGCCCAGTATAGATAAGGGGTGGGCTGGCCAGAGAGGGCGCACAGTTTCAAAGAGCAGTGGGGCAGGATGTGGTGCGGTGTGGCTCAGCACGGCTTGGCGTGGTGCGGCTTGGAGTGGCGGCAGTGGCAGTAAGCAGTACATTGTTTATCGCCCGCTTTATTATTGTTATTACTATTGTTTCCCCTCTCTTTGTGTAGTTCAAGTAAACTCTCCTTATCTTAACTCATGCAGTTTTAGCTTTTTTCTTCCTCCCCTTCTCCTCCACCCGGCGATAGGGAAGAGTGAACAAGTGGCTCTGTGGCGCTCAGTTGCCAGCTGGGTTCAGAACATGACAACTGCCTGACTCTCAAAGCATAAGAACTCCTCAGCGAGTCAAGGAATACTCGGATCGGCCATGCAACATATAAAAGGAAAAAGAAAATGGGCTGCTAGGACAATAAAACTGCTATGCTTATCTCATGTTTCACTTTTTCCTGGGATGACACAATCCAGCTGAGGCATGCAAACATCTGCAAGGACCAGGGACGTAGCATGGTATATTTGCCCTGCAAATTGCTTTCATGGGTTGGCAGACTGGCAGTGCAAGTTAGACCCATGTCTGGGGGGATGTTGCCTATTTGGTGAGCTACATTACTGCTTGAATTGGGTATCTTTTCTTTGGGAGATAAACGTCACAGCTAGACCTTGGCTAAATTCACAAGAAGGTCTTAAACACGTCAGCTTCTGAGAGAAGTCTGGGCTTTTACAAGAGGCAGAGCACAGGCTCAGAAAGAGTGGGAAATCATGGCGCTCTCTTAGAGAGCTGTGAGGAAAGACCAGGCTATCACCAGGATGACAAGTCACGTGTGCCTGTGGATAAAGGAGCCAAAACCCTTTACATCGCAACTTACAACTGAGAAGAGCAAGGCTTTATCAGCTGCTGGGCTGCAGCAGCACTTAGCAGACTTGAGTCTCCCTGAAGCGCGTTTAGACCTCCTGTTTCTTTATGTCCCAGCCGCTGGCTCTGTATAATGCTTGCTGGTGGCTGCCCACATCTGCTCATTCTCTGTGACCCTGAGGAGAAACAGTATCGCAGATTGACATTTTCAGTCTAAGAGAAATCCCATGTTTCAAGCTTCATGTTTGCAACGTGTTTTATTGCCACACCTCATGTTATACCCAACATGCACTACTGGTAAGTGCTTTGGCAACAGATGAGAAAGAATGCGACCAACGAGCAGAAAGTTAACATGGGTGAACACACCACCAAAACACTTTCTAGTAAGCATTATTACTCTGAAGCAGAAAAATTTTATCCCAATTACTTTTCCTCATCCAACCTACTGTGAAAATGGATCCTCACATGGAATAGTGCAACATGAGGAGTTCCCACAATGTTAGCTCTAATTCTGCCCATACAGAGTCCTTCAAGCAGCAGCAAAGAATAGGCCTAGCAC
>NW_010412424.1:0-228 GCF_000710305.1 Buceros rhinoceros silvestris
TCTCCTACACACTCAGCCCCAGCGAGCATTTCCATCTGGATTTGCAAAACTCCAATGAACGAAACAGTATCCCTGATCTTGTTTTAATGAAACCACTGGACCGGGAGACGATGCCTGTGCACCGTTTGGTGGTGACAGTGAATGATGGTGGACGGCCATCTCTTACGGGCACAATGGAGCTGGTGATCTCGGTGCTTGACGCCAACGACAACGCGCCCCAGTTTAACC
>NW_010412424.1:344-964 GCF_000710305.1 Buceros rhinoceros silvestris
TGACGCCAACGACAACGCGCCCCAGTTCAACCAGTCTGTGTATAAAGTGCAGGTGCTGGAGAGCGCTGCAGAGGGGACACTTGTGTTGCTGGTGAATGCTACGGATCCGGACGAGGGAACTAACAGCGAGTTGGCCTACATGGCGACCAACTTTTCTCCTCCAAGTGGAAGAGATGTGATTGATGTGAATCCAAAGACAGGGGAGATCCATCTCACGGCTGCCCTGGACTTTGAAGAAGTCAGCGTATTTGATTTTCGTATTAGAGTGAGTGACAATGGGACACCTCCATTGTCAGGTCACTGCAGCGTAGAGCTGGAGGTGTTGGATGTGAACGACAACGCACCGGAGGTGTGGGTGACATCGCTGTCGGTGACTGTGCCAGAGGATGCGTCGGTGGGGACGGTGGTGGCGCTGCTGAGCGTGTCGGACCGGGACTCGGGGGCGAACGGCCGGGTGCGCTGCGAGGTGTGGCCATCGGGGCCGTTCGGTCTGGTGTTGGCATTTGCGGGCTCATACTCGCTGGTGCTGCGGGAGGCGCTGGACCGTGAGCGTGTGTCGGAATACGAGGTGGAGGTGCGTGCGGAGGACGGCGGGGACCACGCACTGAGTGCACACAATA
>NW_010412424.1:1152-1370 GCF_000710305.1 Buceros rhinoceros silvestris
GGGCGTGGAGCTGGCGCGGCTGTGGGCGCAGGACCCAGACGATGCGGGCAACGGTCGTGTAAGGTATTCGGTGGCAGAGGGTGGTGTTGGGGCCATGGTGTCGGGCAGTGGGTGGCGCTCAGCATCGAGCTACGTATCTGTGGATGCGGTGAGCGGTCGCCTGTGGGCGCTGCAACCGTTGGACTACGAGGAGCTGCAGGTGCTGCAGTTCGAGGTGC
>NW_010412425.1:0-2594 GCF_000710305.1 Buceros rhinoceros silvestris
CAGGCACAGGCACAGGCACAGGCACAGGCACGCCTTTGCAGGCCGAGCCGCGCCGTTCAGCAGAGACAAAGGACACGCCAAAGTGCGACTGGCTGGGCGGTGGGGAAATAAAAAAAAAGGTACGTGTGTAAGAGAGGAGCCAAAGGCACTCCAGTGAAAGCGGGTCTCACTGCCAAGCCTAATCCTCAGGTGAAGCAGAGCTGGAAAAACAGCAGAAATTGTCGTGAATAACCATCTGACCATAAAAGCTGATTCACCGTTAAACGTAGTGTTGTAAAACAGGGAGCGATGAGGTGCCCTGCCACCCGCAGGGGATGCTCGCGTTTCACAGGGCTGCGCTCGAAAGCAAAGGTGGCAACACCACGGTCGTCCCTCAACCTTTAACCTTTGTGTCCTTCCTTGCTTTGCTGCCTCTCTCGAAGTAGGATGCCCTCACCACGGAAGCCTGCGGCATTTTGACGGTATTAAAAGGACAACACTTGGGACTCTGTGCAAGGGGAGGTTCCCCTCTGTTGCCTTCTCCAGTGTGTGGGCATCGGTCTTGGTCACAAACCTCCTGTCAAACCTTGCTGGTGCTTAAGTTCCCGTATGTAGGGTTGGGCAGGCTGCACTCTCTGCCGCTCAGCACGTGCTCAGCCAGCATCAGTGCGATCGTGTTGATCTGCCCAGAGCCAGGGCTGTGCTTTTAGCTCTGCTAGCCCTCATGAAACAAGAGGCTTTTGCCTGCTTGCCATCGGCAGACTGCACTGGCTCAGGAGCAGAGTCCAAAGGGACCTCCTGACCCGCGGGCTTCTGGCCCCAAAGCTTTCCATTAACACTGCCAGCAGTGTCTCTTGTAGGCAGGTCCATGCACCACCTCACTGCCGAGAAGATGCCATACTTCCTCATGCCCAGTCACAGGGCCTCCTCCACCATGCTGCAATTCCAGCAGCCAGAGCAGCGATAATGGAGTCATGGGGCTGGTGATAACCTCCCTGTGAGAGCAGTGGCTTTCCTAGACGAAGCTCCCAGGTGAGCCTCGTCTCAGATCATGACTCACTCTGTAGAGAAGGGCAGAAAACAAACCTTAATACCTGCTCATGATCTGATGCAGAGAATATTCCCATTTGGCTCCATAGCTGTGCTTGGCTTTATGCTAAGTGGATTAGCAAAACACTGACCAAACACATCTGAATTTCATGCTCTTTGCTCTCTCTGGCAGCTTACTAACACGTGTTCTCTACAGAATTTAGATTTTCTCGTGTGTGAAAAGCATAATACATCAAGTGCAGATTACCATTTGTACCTTGCCAAAACAGTACCTGCAGCCAAACCCCAGTGCCGCAGAGGTTAGTGGAAGTAATACCCCAAAGCCAACAGTATATCAAAATCAAAGAATTTCCTTCTGATCTCCCATGAGTGCAGTAGAAGAAGCCTGGAGGCCTGAGATTAATGCGGTGTAAACACAGCGCAGATAAACGGTGTGATTGAGCCTGCTACTGTAGTTCTGCGGTTAGGCAAGTGCAGCAAGAAACCAGTCGCTGCCAGGACAGGTGACGGTAACTCACAGAGGGGTTCCTGAAGAGGGCAACCTTGGTGAGACAGAGCCGGTAGCCCCCCCTCGCTGGTACTGCCCTTTCCACACCTGTATCTCTTACACCCAGTCACTGTAATTCTGTGCACCTTCCAGATGCAAATGCCATCATTTCCATGTCCAGAGGCTGTCTCTCTCCACACGCAAAGCCCATCTCTGGACCCATGCTGTCCTGAGGAGTTGTGGGGATGGTCCAATATCAGCCCCTGTAATTCTGTGCACCTTCCAGATGCAAATGCCATCATTTCCATGTCCAGAGGCTGTCTCTCTCCACACGCAAAGCCCATCTCTGGAGCCATGCTGTCCCGAGGAGTTGTGGTCCAATATCAGCCCAGCAGCACAGCCAGAAAGAGGAACGGAGAGAGGCCCTCCAGCCTCCTCCTACCCTGCTACCATGAAAGGAGGGGTAGGGGGGGAGCAACTGGTACTTGAATTTCGCACCAGTTCGTTACCCCTACAGACCACACGTGCAGGGAGTGGGTGGTGGATGTACCAAGCAAGCAGCAAGAGCCACAGGGCCAGCACTGTGCAGAGCAAAAGGTGTCACAGTCTCACATCTCAGCATTCGGGTGCCCTACAGAAGCACCAGTCTTAGCAGCTTTGCTGAGCACTGAGTGCTCCTGACCAAAGCATTTGCTGTTCTGCTGGTTTGGGTGAGCACAGCTTCAGTGGCATCCAGGCAGTTAGACGTGTATACCTGGGCTGGCAGCCTTTTCCAGGGCACACTTATCACCTGGCCCACATTTCTCAGCTGGAAGGAGGGCTGCCGGTTCAAGAGCATTTGAAATGTTCCTGAACAATACATGTGTTTATCAATATTTGTGCTGAGAGTTCTTAAAATTTCTTTGCCTAGAAATAGTATCTTCTTGCAGCAGCTTTGTATTCAAACTACAGTGTGCTGAGCTTGGGTCGGGTCAGTGTATCCAGACCAAAGACCTGCAGCTACTACTGCAGCTTTTACTAAGAGGGAGTGACCATCGGGCAGACACCTGGCTGAATCAGTGACACGAGATTGTTCAGC
>NW_010412425.1:2719-7729 GCF_000710305.1 Buceros rhinoceros silvestris
TTACTGGTGCACCCCTTAGTCAGACAGCGCTTCCTTGTAGTTTTCTGGTATTCCTAGGGGATGGTTGCTAACCAGAGTCATCTCACATGCCTTTCTGTTCCTTGTTCCCCTGTGTTTGAGGGACTACATGTAGTGTGCCACAACAAAATCTCCTAATACCTGATTTGGGACCTGTGGTCCCCTTTTAACAGAATTACAAAAGCAAAACTAATTGACATGACTTGAAAGAAACCAAACTCTCTATGGCAAGGTTTGATAATGTTGGAGGTATGCTTCTGTGGGATAACACACTATCTTTAGAGGACCACATTTTTGGAGAGGAAGAAGAGAGGGAACAGCCGTCAGACTTCAAAGCATCTCTAACATTTGGGATGAGGCATTGCATTAGGAAGCCTGTTGATCATTTCTATCATGAAATGCTTCATGAATAGCGCTTCCTCTTCTCTGGTGATCCGTGCTGGTTGTTCAGAAAACCTTCCCTTCAGCTGTTTACAATAGCGGAGTGGCACTGAATAAAGGCTCAATTAGAGTTTGCCTCTTCCTGAATAGCTGCTTTCACATGTGGGAGTCACTAAACACCTGCTTCTTTTTTTCTCCCCTGCCTCATTACTGTTATCTCTTCATTCTTCCTTCTGTTTTGTGTTTTTCTTCCTAATTAGACACCTTTCACTTCTCAAGTTACAGAACTAAAGTGATGTTAGCCAGTGTCTCATCATTCACTCTGGATGTATTACATCCATGGCCACTCCGTGCATTTTGTACAGTCCTTGGGACAAGCTAAAGGGGCTCCTGGGCTCTGAAAGCATGTATGAATCTTGGCAGATGCTCCTTATGCTTGGAAGGGGAGAATCAAGGGGCGTGACACCGGCAGCACACTGAGGAGCCCATGGACGAGCAGAGGCCAGGGACTGTCCTCTGTGCCAGCAAAGAGACTAAACCCCCCAGCTGTGCTCTAACTCTCTTCAGGATTCAACTTTCGACCCTGCCACCTGTTGGGGATAAGTGGGAGAGCTCAGTCACAATTGCTTTCTCGGCATGACAGGAATTAGTACAATCTTCAATAATTTTTGCACAAACCAGGCTCTGAGGCTGTCTGCAGCATTCATGCTAAGCACTGACTCTGGGTCAGGACTCACGTTTCAGAACTGCACGTTAATCTGCTCTTCTCCATGGTCATCCTCTTTAATGCCTACTGGGGTTTTGCTGCTCCTTTAGCAAAAAGCCCCATCTGTTAGCCGTCACCTGCAGGTCTTGTGTGCTGTGTTCTTCCGCACAGCTTCACTAACGCTGTGTTGTCCCCGTATGGCTGAGTTTTTGAACGGCAGCAGCATGCTGGGTTTTCTTCACCGAGATTTGAGGGTAGCTTTGCAACCCCTAATTGTGGCTGAAAGACAGAACTGGCTCCTGTGTGCTTCTTTACGGTGTCACACAGATTAAGAGCAGTTCTGATTTTTCATTCACTTGCTTCCCATCAGGAGAGCCTGCAGAAATATTTTTTATTGCTTTATGCTGAGATCAAATCTATGAGGAAAATACATGCTTCATGCACACTGCTCAATTCACCCTAATTTCCGCTGATGCTGACACCCCACCCTGCGTTCGACTAACTGCAGCCTCATGCAGTTAGGAGATGCTTTGCCACAGCAAGACAAGAAGGCATGCACACACAAACATAACTATGTTGAAATTCTAGAGGATTTTATAGAAGCTAATAAAAAAAAGGTACAGCTAAAAATCTAAATTATTACTGTAGACTCCTTTGATAGATAAGCAAACCAAATGCACAGGGAGAAAATGATCCTACAACACACATTCTCCTGAGACCACGTTAGTGAGAATGGAATTCTAGTTCCTCGACCCGCTCCTCTGACTGAGGGCGAAGCAGTCCCAGGGTTCGCAGTGTATGTATCATTGTGCCAATACAAGCCTTTTGAATTAGGTCTTCCTTAATTTACATCAACAAGTTCAACTCTGAATTACTGCCCTGAGGGATATAGAATAGCTCTGGAAGTATCTGCTTGCATTAGTGCAAGACAGTGCTGTGTTGGAAGCGACAGGAAAAACCCAGAGAAAAAGCATCATCTACTGATCAGTCCCAGCGGTGGCACGGGTGTGGGAACTGGTGTGGACCAGTGGGCTTCAAAGCCAGCATTACAGTTACTACGGCATCAGCTCATTTCGCTGCCCATCTCATGCCCAGATGCAAGAGCCGTCATGTCATAAATCGTCATTTGGGAGTAGCCTGCCTGTGACACAGAACGGAGTGGGTCTGCAAAATCCACTCCTGGGACACATCTGGAGATGAAATGGTGCTTTGTGGCTCTTTTCCCTGACATTACCTACAAGCCTATAGCTTGGCATGACGTAAACCCATTGTCCACTGGAAAATAAACTGAGACCCGATGTGCTCATCCCCCAGGAAAATGAACAGTTCTCCTAGCTGAGCTGTCTTCACTGGTTTGCATTCTGCCCAGTCACAGAAACGGCTAGTATAGCTTGGCTAATAATTCTGTTTTCCTCAGCCATCAGTACATTCAGACCTCCCACAGAAGCAGAGAACAGCCTCTCACAACAGTAGCTTAGAGCTAATGAATAACTTATTTGTCTCAGAGATGATAGGAAAAAAAAAGGTTAAGCAAGCAACAACTGAAAATGTAATTGTGTTTATAATGAAAATAATTATAGCAGTAATTGTACCTTGTACTGCTTTTTCACATTTCATATTACTAACTTGTACCTATACTTTAATCAGATTAATGATATCATCTACATATTTTAAATGCCAAAAAGGCTCTAATAAAATAGTCCCAAAGGCACTAACTGGGGAAAAAAAAAAAAAAAGACGATACATTGTTCATAGAACTACCAGAATAGACTAACGCACAAATGGAAATACACACTCAAGAGAGATGCAAGGCAGATGAGTTGGGAAAAAACAATTCTTTTACATTTTTTAATGAACTGCAAGTGTAAGCATTTCTAATCTTCCGCGGCCTTTGATGTCAAAGAGATCAGGTTCTAAAATCACATCTCCTTTGTGTTATGAATACAGCCAGTCCTGTCCAGCAGCGATCCTGCCAGGCAGCATAGCTTCTCCAGCAGCCCTTGAGTAGCGTCGGTGGAGCGAGTGAAGTGGCTGACAGACAAAGCAGAGGTTGCATGTTGGCAGCATGGGCTGAGGTGGGCTGTGGGGTCCTTGCATCATGGGGAAAGCCGGGCAGTTCCCCCCCAGGTACTGCAGGCTTTGTCCGAGTAACTGAGGAGGCGTTTTCCTGAAGGTGGAACTGAATCTGAGTGAATTACACAAGCGGTGGTACAGGAAGCAGCAGAATGAAAGTGTAGTCCAAAGCATCCAGGGTTCATGGTCAGAAAGGAGGAGCTCTTCCATGCATAGACAACACTGGATTCTTCAAAACGCATCCCAGTCACTTGAGGGTGAAAGAGAGTTTTAAATTGTTTCTGAATCTGTCCCTCAAAGGTTTCACATGGCTTTTTTCGAAGGAAATGGGTTGACTTTGGATTTTCTGCCTGAAATCATCTGGTGTCAGTGCTAGCTACTCTCTTGATATGAAATTCAAGATAAGGATGTCAGCTTCTGGTGGATCCCTCCCTGTAGCAGCAAGTGGAATTCCTGGAAAGAAGTAGTGTTTTACTGGAACAGTAGTGCTAGGAAATTTAGGTTGTTTTGCTGATAGAAGCAGGAAAAGGTTTGATGTCCCTAAACTTTAAAACAAAGACATTGTAAAGCTCCTTCTGCCTTTGTTGTTAAAACCTCATGTCACACTCGTAGTGATCCGTTGTAGTTTATGCTGCTGACATTACCAAAGGGAAATAGATCTTCTGAGCTTTATCACATGGGAGCTTGTGTGAAAGAGGAATGGGATGTGCCAGACCAGCCTCCCCTGTCTCCTCTGCACGACACCTTCAGTTCAGAGCATGGCGCTCTTCCTCTGGCAGTTCACAGGTGCAGTGGTTTGCTTGGGCAAGTGTGACCTTCCTGTTCTTCCCTGTCTCCCTTTGGTTTGTGTGAGTGCTGGGAGCTGATAAAGTGAAGTACATCTTTAAGGCCTCTCTGCATTGAAAAGCCATGAAAAGAGGACACCTCTTTCTCTGACACTAGGCTGTTAAAAATAGAGCAGATAAATTCCTTCCCAGCACCCCCACGAAGCAGCCACTGAAGCCCTCTACTTGCTGCAGCAAGATGAAGAGCATGCAGTAGGCTTGTGCTGCCCTTGGCCAAGTGCCCATGAAACTGAAGAGGGTCACAACTCTGAACACCCTGCTGGCTTGAGAAGGGATGGTATGGACACCGAGTCTTGAGGACAACAGCTACCAAATGCCGTAACCCAAACAGAATCATAACTAAGGCTGACTCACCAATTTTCCTTTCTTCCCTTTCTCTCTTTTCTTGTTAAAAGAACAAATCAGTTGCCCTAGCTGCAGCTGAGGCCATGCTCCCACACACTGCACCACCCAACAGGAGAAGGCTGACATCTCACTTGATTTTATCAGGGTTTCAGAATTAATTTTTTTCTTTACTCTACAGCTGAATGTCGTTTTCTCCAATAAACAGTTGCTCCCATTAATTAAGGAGAAAATTAGAATTAATTAGTTTGCAGCAAGGAACATTGGCTTCACAGTTATATTTTCAAAAGGGTGCTAAGTGGTACTTTGCAACTCAAGGAAATTAGCTAAATAAATAATAGGGATTTTTTTTTCCTCACTTTTAAGCCAAAAATCAGCTGATAATCACAATTATGAAAGGAAAAGCCCAGCTGTAGCTTTTTAAAAAATCAACATGAAATCATACAAAAACTTTCATTTCCGAGTTCACATAACCATCATTAACTGTTAAGCTTTCCCACAGCAAAAAGACCACATTCCTGCAGTCTGCCTCATAGAAGCGTAGCAATTGGCCTGTTCGCTTACCTCACCGGTCTTCAAATCATCTATTCTATCCCGCATTTCACAGATGGGTGTAATACTGAACACCACAAAAATACAGGACAT
>NW_010412426.1:0-12158 GCF_000710305.1 Buceros rhinoceros silvestris
TAGATGCACCTCAGCTGGGCTATTGATCCTGATCCAGATCCACCTTTTTGGTGGGATGAGGCCGAGTTGATACTTGACCATTCCCAAGCGCTTCCATGATTCCTACCTCATCAGTATCCTTTGTGTCTTTGCTATCACTTGGCACTCCGTCCTCTATCTCCACTGGTGCGGCAGACTTGAGGAGCTCGCTAGCACACTGTCCCGCAAATGCTGATGTGCCACCATCAGGCTTATCTCCAGCGAGCCTGGTTTTATCCCTTTCCCCTTTGAAATCTACTTTAAAGCTCTTTCAGTGAGCCCCACCAACTCCCGTGCAAGGATCCTTTTCCCCCTGAGACAGGTGTACCCTGTCTGAAAAGGTAACTTGAAGTCTGTTCAGTGTTAGCTATTTACTGAACAGGTGGGGAAAAAAATCTTTTAGGCTCCACTACAAGAAAGAACATTCCTTCAGTCTTGTCAGATCTTTCTCAGTGATTGAGAGCATCCTGGATAAGCCTTCAGTGCTTCCTGTGCTGAACCTCATTCTTTTCTAAAATGTTTTAATAGGCTTTACATGGTATTTAAATTTAGGCATTGAAACCTATGTCTTACTTAAAATTAATTTAGTAATTTAAGGGCTAGCTTTTGCATTTGTCGGTATACCAACAATTTTGCAGGATTGTATTAGCCGGGTGACTTGATTGCAAAATAACTTTCTAATTCAAAACACTTTAAGGCCAAGGTTATCAACTACATATTCTACCTATAAGCATGAAGTCAATTTCTCTGAATTTCTGTGATGTGTATTTACTTAAATGTGTACCTCTGAACGTATGTTCCATATACTTTCATCTGATGGAGTAGAAGACTGGCATTTTTTAATTTTATATCTTAATGAGATTGAACACAAAGCTAGCATGTGTATAGTCTATATGCATCAAATGCCTTTTAGAGATTCATTTAAAATCGTAGAAAGTCAGTATGTCTCTAAAATCTTGTATTCGATGGTTAAGTGTGCTTTTACTGTTTGTGTTAGTTGCCGCTTTTCATGTAATGCTAATTGGTTTATGAGCTGGGTGCTTCTGTATCTCATTTTCTGCCTGTAGGTTCATTTAAGTCACAGTTATACTAGAATGATTATTTCCTAGTAATGATTAAGAGGTGTTACGTAGTTAGAAAAAATAAACTGGTTGTGAGAGACTTCGGTTCCTCTCTTTCATCCTGTTTCTTTTGCCTCCTCCCACAAAACACTCCCCGTTCCAGACAATAATTTAATGTTCTCCTGTGTAATTTCCCTTTGTTTTTCTCTATCCTCTGTTATTAGCCTGAACTCTGAAAAGACTCCATTAGCCTTGGAAACGCACACAGTTTTCGTCAGCTCAGCAGACTTCATTTTCTGTAGCATGTCACCGGTTCACCTGGGGCATGTGACTCTGGTTCCATGTCAAGATATATTTTTAGTTGCAACCAGAGCCAAATTAAGATAGTCCTCTGGAAACTCCTTCTTGAGGGGAAATATCCTTCCTAGAAAACACCTAGAGTAATTGCGCTCCAGTTTGTTTCTGGGGCTGCTAGGACAATATTAAACACCGTGTAAATGACAGTTGCATGTCCTTGGCAGGTAGGGCTTTTCCAACCCTCCTGTCAGGCCATTCATGAAAAAAGCAACCATATGTGAGCTGCTTTGATTTGGCTAGAGGTACCACACTACCAGCAATATTCGTCCCTCAAATTTGAATGGAAATCTATTAAAATGTATCCCTCTAGCTCTCACCTAGCATTTGGTGGTGGAAAGTAGCCAGTCTTAGCTGGCTTCCTCCTTGGTTGGCTCTGATTTTATTTTCCACTTTGCAATCTGGCTTCTTCAGCCGTTGTATAGCTTAGTAGGTTTTGTTATTATGTTGTCTGTCTGTTACTCTGTCTGCAAAGTCTTTGAGATGACACTTTTGTTTTATTGTCTCTTACAGTTTATTGCTAGGTCCTTGACTTAAAAAAATACAGCATCCCCTCTGCACACCCCCCCCACAGCCTTCTTCACTGAGCCTGGAATATGAACTGCAAGAGGTACATTATTAGTGTTGAAGTGCAGGGTCTGGAATATCTGCGAATTAACTTACTTTACTGCCACATCCCCTAAAGAAAGCACAAACCAAAGATACTTGTACCCCTTTAAGATATCCATAGTTCAAGAAGCATCTCATTAACAAAGCGAAGCGGTCTCTACATGTGAAAAGTAAAGCTTTTCAATGTATTTTAAAAAGAGGGAAATCAGAATTGTCATAGACTGGATTGTGTTTGGAAGGCACCGCTGGAGATCAGTTCCTGCCTGCTGCTCAATGCAGGGTGGGCTGGAGCAGGTTGCTGAGGACCGTGTGTAGTCAGGTTTTGAATACGGCCAAGGACGGAGACTCCACCGCCTCTCTGGGCCGCCTGTTCCGGTGTTCAGTCACTCTTACACTAAGAAAGTTGTTTGGGGTTTTTTTCCTTATGTTTAAATGGAATTTCTTCTATTTCAAGAAATTTCTTTTCCTGTCACTTGAGTAAACGCAGGGCCACATCTACTGATCTCCCGCTTGATAAGAGCAACACAAAGGTTTCCATCCATTTCCTTTCCAATTCTCCCTTGTGTTGTAGAAATTGAGTAATAACTTTCTTCAGGACACAGAAGTACTCCTATTTATTTATTTTATTTTATTTTATTTGTGCAGAGACAGAGTTGAAAATAGCTACTGCTATTTTAGTCAAACCAAAATAGCCAGGCTGTTCTGCTTTCTAGGAAATTCTGGCCTGCAACAGAAACGTAGCCGAATCCTTTTGCAGTGGAGTGCTGTCACTTAACGTGCCCGGCTGATGCTGCCTGGCCTATTCCTGCAGTTTGCCATCTGCCGCTCTCACTCGCTGAGTGGAAAGGCCTGTGGCTCTCTCGTCCTTCGGAGCTGTGCTCGTGCTACCTGTCGATGCATTATGTTCTCCTTCCACTGTTGCCCACCTCTTGATCATTGTGGAATAAGAAATTATTCTACTCTGAAGTTAAAGGGTTTGATCTAAATCTCAAATAAACCTCATTCCTTAAAACAAAAACGAAGGGAGATTTGTCTCCTTTGGTGATCTCAGCAAAGCTTATTTTAAAAACACATGTACGTAACGAATGTGAGAGAGTCTCTTATCAATTTGATACGAGTTCGGATACTGTAATTGATTGTGTCTCCAATTTAGAAGGAGTTAGAAATGCCTTAGTTGGAGGGAGGGTTGCTGGACGTCTGTTCAAGACAGAACACAAAACTATCCAGTCACAAGTAAAGTTTCCAGAGAGTGTAATTACCTCCCACGGGGATCCTGAAGAGCACTGTTATCTTTTACAAGTTTTTATCCAAGTGTCACGACAAATGCGCGTAAGACAGAGAGCAGTAATAAATCAGAAACGCGGATTCATTGCGATCAGTATGCTCGGCACTCGTTTTTCCTAACAGGCTCAGGAATGTCAGTTCAGGGAATTTTACTGCACGACTAATTACATAAAAACCACAAATCTACCCAAAAGGAAGATTATCCAAAAAAGCACACCCGCCACTCACAATAGGAGAATCTCTCGCTTAATAATACAGCAAGGAAATATCTTACCAATACACTCGGCCAGGGTCCAGCCTCGAGGGAAGAGAAGTGTCTCAGGAAATATCCTCTGCCCGAGGGCAGAGGTCTCCTCTGCATAACCCGCTGCTCCGAGGAGAACCAGAAAAACCTCAAACTGGTTCTCCGGCGGGGCGCCGTTTATACCCTGATCGAGTGTTCGACTGTGGTCATTGTGCAGGAAGCACAGGCAGGATGCAGCTGAATAAAACCCGGACCCTCAGGTGCCACATCGCGGGGGGCAAGGCGCGTCCCGTTGTGCCGGCTCATTGCGGGCGGTTCAGGACGGGCTTGGGGGCTTTGGTCTCAGGTGCTTGGCAGGCACTGCTGCAGAGCCTGGCTTTGGAGGGGCTCGATGCAGACAGGCGGCGGGGCTGTACTGCCACACCAAGGCATCGTATTTTTTTTCCTTGTGATACAAATAAGATAGGTGATCATGTCCCCAGTTTGGCTGAGGCAGGGCCAGTCATGCGACAAATTCTCTCTCCAACCAGGCCCTCCGCCATTCCAGGAGGAAAGAGTTAAGGAGAGAGATAAAAGGGAGAGATAAAGTGGGTGAGGCCCCAAATAAGTTTTGGAAACTAAAACAGTTTTAATAAGAACAAAACGATATTATACAAACAACAACAAGGTATTAACAAAATGTGTACGAGGTTCAGGATCTGGTGCAGCGGGGGTTAAGCCGCAGAAAGCCCTGCCAGTTAATGGGTGATGTCCCTGCCACAGGGGCTGAGGCTGCCCCGCTGGCTCCAGGCTGGGAGCAGGAGCTGGCAGTGGTGGCGGCAGCGGCTGGTGCTACTGGGACCTGGTGGCAGGCAGCAGCAGGGCAGCTCCCCGGCAAAAGCAGTGGTGAGGAGCAAGCAAATTCCACCTGTTTTTCTGCTTCCACTAGCTTTTCTGTGCATTCTGTGAATATCATGCCAGATTGGCTTCGTATAAACATCGTTTGCTCGTTTTGATTCCTCTTCTTAATTTGGACAACTGAAAAACAAGTAAAACAAAAGTTACCGATACTTTTCAACTATATCATGAGATGGTTGGTGAAAATAGTATATGGACTCATAGTCGAATGTTTGTGAGCATCGTGGCTCCTCTTAAAAATCCTTGTGATACTGAGGGGAAAACCAGATGGTATCCAAAAAGAAAGTGAGCTAACCATGGTAGATGATAGTTTAGGCAAATATAGTTGTAAATACAGCAGAATTTTTTTTTTTAAATTGACTTTTACCTCTTGTTTTCCGTTCAAATCTAAACATCTTCCAAAGGAGTGTGCTGATAAATAGCCGTAAACATACTTGCCCTTTTTCTTCAGAAGTGTTCTTCTCCGAGTTCCAGCCTCTGTGAAGATTTTTACTGCATTTACTGTGATTTCTTTTCCCTCTGGAGTCTAGAGCAGAATATCAGGAGAATATGAGCAACACTTCACTGAACAAGAACTATAGCTGTCTCTTTTTAAAATTAAACAAGTGCAGCTGTCAATTTTTTCATTGCGTTTGAGAATTTTTTTCCTCAAAGATAAATAGGGTGGATTTGTGAAAATAAATGACAGATTTGTTCATGCTGTTTCAAACGTGCATTACAGCATTATAAGGCTCAGCCAGAGTTGTATCCGCAAAAATCACACCACTTCGTTGCTGTCTCTTCTTATGTTCATCCCCTCCTCTAAATAATTTCTGCTAAAGCAAGTGCCAGAACTAGCTGTCAGACACTTTGAGAGAGAGAAAAGAATTTGAGGTTGGATTGAATCATTGCACTGAGTCTGAAGAGGATTAGAAAAAGGGAACAACTGTTGTTGAGTACGAACTAAGGTTTTTAAAGGTTTTTAAACATTGATTTAATCATGTAGTTTACTGCTAAAAATCACTTAGAACTTGTGTTATTTTTGACCCCAAACTTTCATTCTCAGCTGCTTCAAATAGCAACTTGAAGAGCAATAATGAGAAAGAAAAGAAAGCTGTACACTGTGGCGATCCCATGGTGACATCCTGTAAGCTTAATGGCTCAGAACTCTAGTGCCAGTAACCTTGCTGAGGGGCATGGTGCTTGGGTGGAATGATCTTTTGCCACCTTTAGTTGTGTGGTAAGTCTGGCGTAGCAGTAGCCTGTGCAGCAGAGACCTGGGCTGCTTGATCAGCTTTGCTACAGCCTTGCTGTTTGACCTTGGCCAGACTGCTCCGCCACATTGTTTTACCTTTTTAGGAAATGGGTCTAAAATAAGTGGGGTACCTCCGGGTGCTTAGACAAAAGGCAGCTGCAAGTGTGAAATGACTCTAAGTGCTTTGTTCTGTCAGATTGTGATAAACTCTTGTATACTGCTTTTTCTTGAGCAAGAAGATAAACTCAGACTTCAGTCCTAAAAAAGACATTGTGAATACAGCTGTACCTAGTGAACTAAGCAGAGCTTCGCTGCCATTAGACTTGAGCCTCTATATCTCTGAGGGCACGTTTTCCTAGGATCGAACTCTTACTGTGATTCACATTGTTTTCTATGCTGTGCATACATGGGTGTGCAAAATATGACATGGCTTAAGAAATCTGAGTAATGCAAATTCTGATCTCTGTTTTGAAGGCTTTTTTACTCTTAACTTGGGTATTTAACGAGTTGTCAGGTAGCTAGAATGGTATTTTTTTTAATTGCTACACATGCTAACTTAAGTGTCATTAACTGAAATGCCATCTTGTATTTCAGAGATACTGAGTTCAAATCATGCTGCATTTGTTAAAATTGTCGGCAATTACCTTTCCATTAGTGCTGTTAAAGATTCAGGAGTTAATGCTGGTGCCCCTTTGGTAAGGCAGAGCATTTTCTTAATGTGTTCCGCATGTTAAGCGTTCCTACAAGATTTTGCACATGTACAAATAGTATTTTTTTAATGTATTGCTTTGTTAAGGCAGACAGTATCCTTTAGCCTAGAGCTTGGAAGTCCATCTCTGGGAAACCAAGTGGGTCAGAAAGCTGTATCTAGGCTGGAGAAGGGGACCATTTGTCAGTGACTCCAGAGCTGAGAGTTTGGCTTGAGCATGTGTGGGCATGCCTAGCTTTACTTCCATGGAAACCGACAGGTAGACAGGCAACAGTATGTATATTCTTATTACACACTCTTGTGACTTTTGAGTGTTAATGCAGATTCGGCTCAAGAGCAAGACAAGTACAATTTCCCTTTTAGTTTGGCTGTCTTAAAACATCTGTCTTACATGCAGGTTTCTTTTTTTTTTTGTACTGTTCAGAATGCCACCGTACAGGTCCAGTCTTTGGTACAGCTGCTGTAGTGATGGGGAAGTGATGGGGTCTCTGGTTGAAATGAGAGCGAGAAGTATGCCTGTCAGGCAACTCCCCTGGCACCAAGTGCATCCTGGTGGTCTTGGGAAAATAGGAGACACTAGGAGCAAGACTGCATGACCTCTAGCAACAAAGGCCTGCTCTTGCCCACCTACCCCCTGCCCTAGGGAGCAGAAGGTACCCCCAGTACCTCCCACTTTGACTGCTCCTAGAGCCACCTTTCCCAGGGACTACGTGAGACCAGGGCAATGGCTCCCCTACTTGCACTGGCTTGCTCTTGTAGGTCTTGGCTGTGAAGCATGGAAGACACTTGAGATAGATCTCACTTGCTGCTTGAAACAAACTTTTGTAGCCTGACTAGAAAGATAAGGCGCAGATATGTTTTTACATGGTGTATCATGCTACCTGCATACAAAAAAAAATGAAATGCCTGTCGCTGAAATGCTTTGCCTGTAGAGGATGATACACTTTTGGGAGGGAGAGAAGGGGTGAATCATTTCTGTCCTGAAAAACAGTATTGATGATCTCTCAAGTTACAGTCCTGCCAAAAGCATCACGTGAGAAACACTGCTACTGCAACTTCCGTTTGGAATTTCATTTTGACTTCTGGCAGCAGATATAGCCACTCATATACTGTCAGCTGCAAGTATTAAAGCCTATAGAGAAGCTTAAAGTGAATGATAGTTATATTGCTACCTGCTACCTTCATGGAGTGTAATTTAAAAGTCTGTCTCTTGAGAGTCTAAAAAACAAAAATTGTTCAATTACCTTATTCCTGTGTTTCATTAGTTTAATCACCTTTCACTGTAATGGAGTCTGTGTTTAAATTACCACATTACATCAATCTCAGACTACAGTGGCTGGGGCACATGACATGGGCATCCAGGTCCAGAGCTTTCTGTTTGACGGTACAGCAGAGCAGTGGCTGATCCAGGATACGGGCTGTAGTTAGCTCTTCAATGTCTCGCTGATGAAGCAACACCTGGTGACGTTAAGAGCCAGGTTGAAACCACTAGTGACAGCAAGCTGCAGGCTATAAGAACATCAGCGTTCTGGAGTCCATATATTTCCTTTTTTGATCTCTTTCTCACTTTTAAAATAAAAGATTGTTTTGAAGATGTTACTGTATTAATAGAACCTGTAATAAGCTTGTGTGTTTAGGTAGCTGTAGGTAAAAGTAACCCTCCTAACCTTGTCACTGGTCCTTTGAGCAGATGCAGCGTGCTTTACATATGTAAAAATAGACCCGCTTCTGTTATAGTTTGTCATTTGCTGTCTTGCAAAACAGATACAAATTCTTGTTGATCGTCCTAAGATGGCAATGTTACATGGTCCGTGGGGGGGACCATCATATGGTCAGTGGGTCAGCACAGAAGATTAATGAGAAGTAGCTGACCAGTGAATGGTCTAGAGAGGCTCTGTGAATTCTCCAGCCTGTGAATTGCCATTTTCTGACTAGTGAACCATAGAACACAGCAGTGCTGGTGCTTATTCGGGTCTGCGTGGATTGTTTTCTACCATTCTCATTAGCATAAGGCTCTGATAGAAGTATTAAAAACAGAACAAAACTGGTCTAACGTGTTCTAGTTGTACATGTTCTTAAAGAAAACTTTAAGAAGTTGCAAGATATCCGCTGTGAACGTCAGAACCGTAACTAAAGCTATGCTTGGAGAGCTCCCTGGATTGACTGCTTAACTGCTAACTTTACCTGGAAATACTTCAGAAATCTGCGTGAGAATCACCGTGGTCAACATGCAGCTGGGGAAAACGCACTCGGGTTTAGTGAATGCCCTATAGTGCTGATATGGGGTGCATTACGTGAGCACAACAGTAACTAATTTTTAAATTACAAGGTTGCATGATTGAGGTAGAATTGAGCTCCGCTGGGTGCTGTATAAGCACAATCAATGTCTGCTTCAGAAAGCTCACAAGACAACATACAAGGAGCAACACAGGGGCTTGAACTGTTCTTTGTCAACAACCCGAGCAACCTGCTTTCTCCTTGGCAATGGCAGCACATCAGAATCAGCAATTTGCTACAAGGATGCCTGTGTTCTGAAATATTCTGTCTTTATTTATTAATTAACTCAATTCACCCTTTCATTTGTGAATTAATCCCCTCTTAATGCAAGGAAGCATTACAGCTGCGGTTATCCAAGTACTGCTGATCCGTGTAATACACAGGCTGAACACACTAAACCTGGGTAACGATCTCAGACCAGGACAGCTTTGTTTTAGACCAGTGCTGAACTCCAGGTGTGGTTGTTGAGCTGTGTAAGTATTCCTTCTATAAAACTCTTTCTTTTACGTGGATCTTCAGTGCTGAGTTTCGTTATTTAGGACCATATGTTGATTTGAAACCCCAGGCTAAGAGGGAATTAATGCTTGGAAAGTACTTTGCTTAATTCCTTAATTCACTTTTGGTTGCGATTGTTAGTTTTGTTGTCCGTGTGTTGTCCCCGTCCCCCCGCTTGCCTCTTGTTACATTTCTTTTAAGTGGTGCATTTAATAGCAAAGGGAATGGAAACTGCATGCCGATCACTCCCCTAGTAGTACATATACTTGTTTCTGATTTCAAGACTTCTTTGAACTTGACTGTTTCTGACACAAGAACATCGTTAGTAGCATTACCATAATTACAAGCTGGAAGCTTTTAAGATTAACTGAACAGAGTGGTAGAGTGCAGCCTTTGTCCTGGGTTCTGAAGGAAGTTTTTACTTCATTTTTTTTCTCCAGATTTTATTATTAGCATGCTGTGGCCAACAACGCTAGGTTCCTTTTTCCTGTAATAATACTGATGCCTACCACAAACTATAAATCTTCATGGATCAATGAACAATATTGTGAGTTGGCAAAAATCTCTCACTTTGTATCTCGGCATAGTAAACTTGTTTTTGCAGTATTTTATTACAATAAACTTTTAAGTGTGTTTCTGAGAGAGTTGCCCAAGCACGCTGGTATGCTGATAGATTTTTTTTCTCTTTTTCCTCTTTTTTTTTTTCCCAGTGCTTACCTCAAGTCATTGATCTATGAGGCATTCAGAGGGTGGATTGCTGTTCCCATGCTGCTTGTCTTGTTTTGCTGATTTCTGTCGGTCAAATCGTCATGTACTCTTCTCATCTTCTCATCTTCTTCTTCATCTTCTCATCTCTCACTTCTAACTTGGAAGTGAACATGGACATTTTGGTCTTTTATTTGTCCTAGCTAACTACCACTAGTATGACCAATAAGCCAAAGCAGAGAACACTCTAGGCAGTGACGATGCAGCTGATTTTTGTTGTTGTTGTTCTTTGCATCATGAGCTAGGTGTGAGAAAGTGAAATTTTAGGAACGATTTCCAACACAGTAGCTATATCCTGGGGAGTTCTTTGTAAGACTGGCCTGATAATACCAGATTTTAGGGAGCTACATAGTGTGTTAATCACCACAGTGGAGTTCGTCTCCTACAAATTCAAAGTGGGGAGCCTGTGTGAGTGTTGTGGTTGGAGGCTAGAGACAAATCTCCTGCCTGAGATTAGGATATTTTTGTTCTTTGAGGGAAAGTGCAGCGGTTGGGCAGGTGGAGTAAGGAAAGAAAATGCATCAGATGGATTAGCACTGTTAATTACATTCATTCCCGCTCCTCCACTCCATAGCTGCATATATGACAGGTATTTCAGGCATTTATGTGCTGAAATAAATCCTCACTTGAATGATGATCTGTCATGGAAGTGGATATGTGTCATGCATTAAATTAGATAAAGAGGTTTTTGAGGTTAATTGCTGGTGTGGAGCTGTTCATCAGGATCACATGCTTTAAAAGCAGTACTTTCACACCTTTTTGTAAATGATGTTGTGGCTTTTAAATGAAGTCGCTTTCATGATAAGGGAAACTCTCTTCCACATTTGGAGAATGCTGTATCTTAGAGTCCTAAAAGTCTTTAGAGAAAAATAAAAATAGTGGAAAAGCTGAAATGCTGGATTTTTGTGGCATTCAAAGCATCCCGTAACAGTTGTCAGAGGAAAAAGACTGCTAAGCCAAATTTAAGTATGTAAATGACAAATGAAGCCATAAACATTAGTTATACTTCCTCCTACCCTAAAAATAAACCATATTTCATTCCCTGTACAGCTAGCTGTCAGTATGAACAGTTATTAAAGCGCTCGGGCTTCTTCCTGAAGGCTGTGTACCGCAGGAGAGACTTGTAAGCTGCTGTTACAGATGAGGAGTCTGTGTGGGGAGCTCACGTTGCTCATCTGCAGTTCGGGCAGCCTCTGCCGCCCTTGTCGCTGTGCTCTGCACTGTGCAGCTTTGTGCGGGGCGGCCGTGTGCCCTGTGGGCAGGCACGGTGCTGCTCTGGCCCCAGCCCGCTTTTCCCCGGCGTCTCTGGCTAACCAGGCGTTAAACCAGGGTTTGAGGCAGTGAACTAAGGCTCAGTCAGTCATTAACGGTTGAGTCTCTGGTTGATAATACAGTTTAACAGCACACACCTTGTCTCCAAATTTTGATTTTTCTGTGTGGCTGTATAAAAGATGTGGAACTCTTTCTGTTCTTGTTTTCTGTCTCCAGAGATGTATGTTTGATAGATACCAGCATTCCTAGGTCACTTGCTTTAATTTCAGTGACTTCAAGTCTGAAAAAAAGCCCCGGAGTTGGGCAGGTTCAGTTGTGTGCACAGTGCGGATCAGTACGCCCTTGTTCACTACCACTGTGTGTGAAGAAGATTTTCCTGAGGTGATTTACAACTGAAATAAGTATGTGTAGATGTTGTCCCCAGAATGAGTTCTTTCACCCAGCGTGCGAGGAGCCAATTCACACACAGAGTGGAGGCGTTTGTTTTATGGCATGCCGGTGCAGAGCTGGGTGCTAGGTGTTAACTCCCCAAAGCAGGCACACCTTCCCCATGCTGGGGGATTTCTTTTACAGACCAACCTCATCTCTGTGAATACCGGTATCCTTTGTCCGGATGATTGGCTAACTGCCCTTCGCTTCCATTTCAAGTGGTAGCCCGTCTGCTTTTCCCTAGGCATGCCCTGAGGGTAGGGGCTTTCCTGAGCAGGGGGCGGTTCTCGCCAAGGGGGGAGGATTTGGGTGTGTTGGTGGGGCAGGTTCCCGGTCAGTTCAGGTAGTCAGTGCTCTCTGCTGTCGGTTCTGCAACTACGGCTAGAGACACGGCGGCAGCGTTTCCCATCAGCGGCTTCCACTCGACTTCTCTCCCTACGCTGCCACATGCAGGAAGCACCCCCTTCCACCGGTCGCGTTGACCCGTCCCTCCCGGCGGGAGGGACAAGC
>NW_010412427.1:0-1338 GCF_000710305.1 Buceros rhinoceros silvestris
CCTCTTTGGGGCTTTTCTCTTGCAGCAGCCGCTGCCGAGTTCACTGTAGAACACAATCTTGGGGAGGCGATGATCTGCCATCCTGGAGACGTGCCCTGCCCAGTGCAGCTGCGTTTTCAGCAGCATGGCCTCAATGCTGGTGACCTCCGCCTGCTCAAGGACAGCAACGTTAGTCACGTAGTCAGTCCAGTGGATGTTTGGGATTGTATGGAGTCAGCGCTGATGGAAGCGTTCGAGGAGTCGCCGGGGGGGGGATGGAAGCGTTCGAGGAGTCGCAGGTGGTGGCGGTAGATGACCCAAGATTCAGACCCATATAGAAGAGCAGACAGTACAATGGCTCTGCAGACACTGATCTTTGTGCTTTTCTTTAGGTGTTTATTGCACCAGACTCTCTTACGGAGTTTTCCAAAAGCTCTGTTTGCCTTTGCTATTCTGTTGTCTATCTCTTTGTCGATCGTGGCGTCTGAGGAGATGATGCTTCCCAGATAGCTGAACTGCTGGACTGACTGAAGCTCTGACTCGCCAATGGTGATGTGGGGATGATGGTAGTCATCTTGTGGTGCGGGTTGGTAGAGAACTACTGTCTTCTTCAAGCTGACTTCCAGCCCAAAATGCTCAGCTGCCTCTGCAAAGCAGGATGTAATGTGCTTGTGGTTTGCATGGTGCTAACTCTACGAAGTCCCAAAGGGACTCAACCATAGTAGTCCATGCAAACTGGAGAGGAGAAATGGGTTTGCTCTGTTTCGCTCCAGTTTTGACCTTGTTTTCCACTGAATCTGATGTTTCAAGTTGCACCACCCTGTAATGACTTTCATATATCTCCTGCAGTTGGGTAAGTTCTGCTTTGCTTATCACAGAGAGGGATGTTATCTTAAGCATGAGTCACAGCCGCTGTTCAACTGCAGCAGTTGGCACTGCAAGCCAGGAGAAAATACAAAATCCACATACAAACAGCGATGTGGGACTGGAGACAGGTAAGATTGTTTCTCTTCCACTTCATTAATTGCTTAATCAGGAGATTATCTACATAACATTTAGATCTGCAGAAGAAAAATCTCATCCCGCACTTCGAGTCGCATCTTCAGAGTTGTTGATCTTCTCCTCCTTTTGCAAAGCAAATGAACCAGGGGCTGTTTTGCAGTGCTACACATAGGGTGAAAATGAAGAGTCAACATGTAGCAAAACCCACACAGATAGACAAACAAATGCAGAGTTATCCAGGGTTGCATCCAGCCCTCAGCATGGATGAATGACCTTACTTAACCCCCAACAAGGGAGACTTTTTCAGGTTTAAAAAGCAGAAGGGGTCTGCAGAGGTTGAGAAGCCCTAAGCTCTTC
>NW_010412427.1:1427-10738 GCF_000710305.1 Buceros rhinoceros silvestris
CGATCTGTTGTTAATTCATTGCGTAGATTCTCTGTTATTTGTTACCGCACAGACTTGAGGTGACTGTTAATTGAAGCACCACTGCATCCTCTGTTATTCCAGGAGGGCCACATGCTCTTATCTACCTTAACCAGGAGTCTGCAGTGACTTACTTCATTAAGCAGAGATGGATTTTATATATAAAAAAGCAGTATCTGACATCACTAGAATTTAAGTCATCCTGTTTTATTTTATTTCCCTAAGAAAAATTATTTTGAAACCTGAAACAATAGGGATTGGCTGCATGGAAGCCTCACCAGGCCTGACTAGAGGGAATAAAACATGAGGGGAAGGATCAGAAAGATTAGCAGGGATGGGAATAGGAAAGGAAATACACCTTCTTTAGAAACTAATTACACAGCACCCTGATTTCTTCACTGTGCCACCAGAATTGCTTGTGCTCAGCAGAGATGAACCTCCACCAGATTGGAGGTAGCAGATACCCAGAAGCAGATGGGGACACAGGGACTGCAGAGCACAGGCATTGCTCATACAAACTCAGGGAGACTCCGGTAGCTCTTTCTAGAAGGATCATACAATTACTGAGGTCGGAAGGGACTTCAGAAGGGACTTGGCCACTGTAGTGAAGGACTACAGTGATACTGAGAATGGCTGGATGAGAGGATGAAAGAAGCCTGAGGAGATGGGATGATGCAACCCTGTAGCCTTCAGTCCTAATACAGTTTTTATTGCTCAGTTGGGATTATTTCATTCTTCCCTCCACTTGTTCAGCATTAACTATTCAAAATGCTGCTGGATGGCCTCTATCATAGAGGAACTTGGATTCTGAGTACCCAATCTTCCTTGACCTAACAGATGCCAGTGCACTCCAGGTATTCAGGAGCAATTGCAGAAGGTGTCTCTACTCTGTATGACAGCAATGGCCTTGAGATTGGATTTGAGGCCAAATTCACATCCTCTAGGTCAGCTGGGGCATCCACAGGGATTTTTTCACAGCAATTTAGCCATGACTATCCAAGGGTGGGTTGATAGATGTAACTTCCTTCTCTGGACTAGCAGCTGAAGGCTTGAGGGACATCTTTAAGTCTAGAAGTCCCTGATCAGGCAATCAAGCTGCTCTGTAAATACAAAGTCTTCAAATGCCTATGTGAAGGACATAATTTTTGCAAGAGGTGCAAGGAACAGTGGCTGGAAGCAAAAGCAAGAGCAGAAAAAAAGCGTACATTTTTACAGATAATTTAATTACCTGCCAGACCCACTTGCCACAGGGGGAAAGAAACTTTCCACCTAGGAATCTCTTTAAAAAGAACAGGTTTTACAAAGATCAGCTTTTTTTTTAATCTGCTGTTCTAGAGATGAGACAGAAAATTTTTGTTGACATATGTTTTACGCAGAAAGATGATCATGATCATCAGTAATGCCCTATCTGGACTTCAGCTGCCTTACCTGATCATTATCACGAAATATCCACTGCTCACCCAGCTCCTTCAGCGTGACCCATCCAAAAGTGAAGCTTTCTTCACAGTTCGAGGCTGAAATTCAGTGGGAGATCTGGCCCTGCAGCAGATCCCCCACAGGCTTTCTCACAACATTAATTTCATTTTGCATTTCAGTTTGCAGCTAAGGATGTTTTAGTAAGCTGGAAGTTGTATTTATCTGCAGGCAGAGCAGATTATCTGGCCTGTCTGGAATATAAAAACTGGGAAAAGAAAACTAGAGCAAAGGAGATGGGCGCTTTCATATGGGTTTCTTCTTCTTTCCAAAATGCAAGTTGCTCAAACTATACTCCTGGCAAGTTGCTTTACCGTTTCAAAAGCGTGCTCAAAAACACTACTTTTCAGTAAATAACCAAATTGCATTGACATTCCAGTGCTGCCTTTTAAATAATTACAGGGTAGCAAAACGTCATGAAAATTAACTGCAGTTCCTGAGGCAACTGAGGCCCTGAGGACCAATATTGTGCAATTAATGGAAGGTAAATATTCACTCAGGCTTATCCGGTGCTCACAGTGAAAGCAGCAAAGCCGTCAGACTTGAAGAGCGTTCGGAACCGTGAGGGAGCCTGATGATTTGTTAGCACCAAGAATGGATTTACTGGGGAGTTTCACATCATCACCAGCCAACCGGCGTGTGCTACTGGTCATGGGGCAAAAGGTTTCCTTTGGGAATGTAATAGAGTGATTTGGTTTAGCATTAATGAAGCATCAATATATCAGGACTTCTTCTTAGATTGTTTCCCTTCCCTTAACAGGGTGATTTCTCAGCTGTTGTCTTCTTCAGTGAGGGCATCTTCATAACCAAGACACTTATTCCTTTCTGCCTTCTGAAAAAGGAAACTGAGGCACTCAGGCTGTGTCTGCAACAGCATAACAGAGCAGGAAACCTGTCTCCATCATGTGCTTGGTTTTCCTTTGCATGGCAAGAAGGAATGCAGAGAACAAAACCAAAATCCTGGAACGCATTTCAATGCAAGTACAAAATACATCCAGAACATTAACCACAGAACTTGGGAAGACCTTCGGGATCCAACATTCGGCTGTGTCTGAAAAACTCAGGAGTGAAGATTTACCTAGATAAAATTTTGTAGGTATCAAGCTGTTCAAAGTTACCGGTTGTCTAACACTCCTATACTAATTCAGATCTCTCCTCAGTGCACAGCCATGGGGGAACATGGCTGCTCAAACATTAGTAAAAGAGCCCTCTCGAGCTGGGAAATGCCGAGGACCTGCTCCTCCCAAGTCTAACTGCCAAGGAGAAGAGGAGGATGATGATACCCTCCCTAGATGGGGGAGTGGTAGACAAAGATCTGCAGACACCTCTCCAAGGTGAGTCTGTGGGTGCTGCAGGCCAGTTGTTGAGAAGAGCAAGTTAGTAGAGAGTGGTTTCCTGTGCTACTCCACTGCAAGGAGCTCAGGGCAAGAACAGAAACACTGTGATGTGAGAGAGACTCAGGCTTTCAGGGCATCTCAGATCCAGAGTTCTGACTGTTTCTCCAGCTAGGTGGTCTGTCATTTGATTGACCAATCCCTTGAAGGTGTAACCTACGTTCATGACCTCCTCAGAGACACCAGTTCCAAACATTTGAGCTTGGCTTGGGTGATCGCTGAACCAGTTTCCTAGAAAGGTGAGGTTAAGATGTCTGTGTCTGGTAGTCTCCAGTGACATCTCTCTCCTTCCTACCAAATATTTTTTAATAAGAATCTGTCATTGGTAGCTCCAAGTCACTTTTAAGTCTCCCTATATATCTACTCAGCTACCTGCCTGCTGAATGGATCTTTTCTCTTGGAAACAAACTGTGATACTAATAGTTCTTACCCTTGCCCACCATAAAGATTTCCAGTTTCCTCTCTGGCCACCCCTGTGAGCACAAAATCAATAGGAAAGACCATAACCAAACCATTTTATATTTCTTTAGTGTATTTAAAGGTATCTTTAAAGTATCTGAAAATAAGTAAGACCTTTTATTTTTCTTTAGAGTATTTGCCTACTTAAGAAGCATGGCATGTGAACCCGAGAGGGAGTAGATTATCTTTCACTCCTGCTTACTAGATGTTGAATCAAGACAGAGAAAGGGAAACATGTTATCGATCATCTGGCCTAAATTGCAATTGACTGCAGTCTGTTATCATGGTGTGTCTACAATTATCCCAGGTTCCTTAATCCCCAAAGGGCTCTATATCAGAGACAAGTCTTCAACACCACACCCAGCTCAGCTCCTCATCTTGATTTCTGGTGACAAAGCTTTACTAAGCAGTCTGCTGGCCTCTCACCTTCCCATTCCTTTCAAAGGACACATGTATTTTATAAAGAACAGTTTTTGGGAGAACATCCTGCCATGCATGAATATATTTTAGCGCATGTTGAAAAGAAGGGGTTTCATCATAAGTTCTGTACAACCCCTCAGACCCTAGTGGCTTCAAGGACGATTGAAATTATTCCCCTTTCCACTCCCCTTCATGTTCTCATCCCCAGTGTTATTTGCTTTTTCATAAGCCTAATTTGATAATTCCAGTGATTTCTGGCCTTCTACCACACAGATTCATCTGTCTTCATCTTAATATGTAATAAGTGATATATCCTCAAAGGTTAATATTCACATCTATTTCTGATACTCATAAATTATCATAGTTGCAGATATTACAGCCTCCTGCTTTAATTAAATAACACCCATATTGCACTTCTGTCTTTCAAAACTCTTTTACAATATCAATGATATCACTAATGCTCTAAAAACCTCCCTTCATTCCCAGGAATAATTTTCATTATCTAATGGTAATGGATAATTTTCATTATCTGTTGGTATTTAGCCATCATGCAAACTTTAATACACTTTTTTTTACCGAGTTTAATATACAGCCGCTATGTGAGCAACACAGAGTTTCAGCCAGTGTCTTGGTACACAGATGAGACAGAGCTGGGATGGAAGCAACATGGAAGGCGGTTTTCTCAGATCTGTGGTTGCCATTTTTTTCATGTAGTAGCTCTTATTGTGACCTCCAGGACTCCCGTTCTTGGCAGGCCGTGGCCGCCCCGTGCCTGGGTCTGTGATGTCTGGAGGTAGAGCAGCGACTCTTTCACGGGCACCCCCTTGCCATGGGGAAGGAGCTTGCGTGCCCTTGTGAGGTTGAGAGCTGTGCTGCTGGTGGCATGTGCCTCCGGTCAGGTCTCCCCAAGCCAGACAGGTCTCAGCTGAAGGGTCAGACAAAGTGTGTCCACGGGCAGGATGGGCTCACTAGCCTTCGGGCAACCATCCTAGGAGAAGGACAACTCTGACTCCAAACCCGGGCAGATGGAGCTCGTTTAGCCTTGTAAGGCATCCATCATCTAAGAGAAGGACACTCTAACCAAACCTACAACCCGAAGACTTCGCTGTCACCATCCAAGCTCGCTAGGCCCTGGCAGATGAACCTCAGGTGTAAAGGGTGGAGCCAGTTCCGTGCACGCTGCGCCTCACCTAAAAAATCCACCGCGCAGGCCTGAAGGGTGCACTCATCGCTTGCAGTGAGTGTGGGAAAAGCCCTTCCCAGATCTTTGTTCGCGAAGCCAAGCCATGATGAGCGCTTATTGTAGAAAGACCTCCCCTATTGTGATCTAGATCATCGCTATGGAACCAGGAAACACATTCGCTTCTGCTAGTTAACTTATTTTCTTTTCCAAAATCAACAGGAGGAATCAACAGGAAGAAAAAAAAAAGGCATTTTCCTTTTCTTTTTGGAAAAATTCTGTTCTAGTTTGCCTCAGATTTAATTATTTTCCAGCCCTACAGAGAAACACCTGTGTATGTGTTTATTACGGTATCACATCCAATGGCTGCTTCTGGAAATGTGGTCTGCAGATCAAAGAAATTTACTGGCTTACAAAAGTCAAAGGCCAGAAATCCTGATCCTCTGATTTCTCCCCTCTAATTAGAGGTAAGTGTCTTCAGAAGCAATGCCCCTGCGAATCAGAGAGCACATTCCCACAGCTTTTGTAGTCTCTTCTCTTTGAGGGCAACATTATAGGTTGCCTAATGCTATTTCTAGGAACATTAGCCAAACTTCATGATTTTCTTTCCAGGATAAAAATAAGCCTAATAGCTAGAGTGAGTGAAGTGAAAAATATTTTAGTCTTGACCTGCCTGTGCGCCAGAACATCCATGTGCCCATCTGGCACAAACGCAAATACGAGAAAGTGTATCTGTGAAACATCAGGAAGCTGCTGGTCATGGTCACGTTCTGAATGCAAAATTCATTTATATGCTAATTGTCTCACACAAATTCTGTGTAGTCCAGAAATAATACCCCAGAAGCTGAATAATGAGAACTCTGCACAGATCTTGATTTTGCCCTTTAGAGAAGTCATTTATTCAGCACACAGTTTGCAATTGGCTCTTACATATACTTTTGTATTTGGTGATAATAGAGATACCCTGGTCTGCATGTCGGGGGACAGAGGGTAATGTTTAGGAAGGCACTAAGCATGCAGGAATATTTTTTTAAGGTATTACAGAGAGTATTATTATAACTGCTCATGGCATCTTTTCTCACTAAGGTTGTTTTCCAGTGAATTGGCCCTTGTTAGTCAGGCTCCATTGCTGTCTTCATGGTTAAAAGGAAGCTAAATTTAATACCTGTCAGCTGTTAAGTCGTTAAGTGCTTTTAAATTCCAGCAGCTGGTCATCCAGTCACATACAACAGAGTATATACTTAATTTTTTTACTCAGGGAGACTGGAGCAATTCTTGTGGAGGCCATCAAGGTCAGGGTGCTGGAACACAAGCAAGAAAATTCGGTCTTTTTCTGGAGCTAAAAACCACATGGCCAGAGTTCATAGAATTGTAGAATCAAGATGGTTTGGGCTGGAAGGGACCTTAAAGATCATCTAGTTCCAACCCCCTGCCATGGACAGGGACACCTTCCACTAGATCAATTTTCTCAAAGCCCTGTCCAACCTGGCTTTGAACACTTACGATGATGGGGCATCCACAACTTCTCTAGGTAACTTGTTCCAGTGTCTCACCACCCTCACAGTGAAGAATTTTTTCCTAATGTCTAATCTAAATCTCCCCTCTTTCAGTTTAAAACCATCACACTGTGTCCCATCACTGCACAATCTGATGAAAAGTCCCTTCCCATCTTTCCTGTAGCCCCTGAAATACTGAAAGGCCACACTAAGGTCTCCCTGAAAGACTTTTCTGCTTCAGGCTGAACACCCTCAACTCTCTCAGCCTGCATCTGTGGTGTCCTGTGTGTTCGTTCCCCAAAAGTCAGTACTGCACTTCTGGAAGGTATCAGAGGGATTCGGCATAGACTAATATATATGGACCCCCATGCCAACGGACATAACAAAGATATCCATATGGACATTGTGGACTTCTTAATCCAAGAGTAAGATCCTGAAATTGAGGCTGGGGGAAAATAAAATCTAGTTGGAAAAAGACAACAAGTTTAGGGAGGTATTGATGAATCACAGCTCAGGTAAAGTAGCTCCCTTAAGGAGATGATGATGTTAGTTGTTAGTTGGTGCATCTTGATGTTAGTTGGTCTTAGATGTTGGTTGATGAATACTAATGTGAAATGGTGAAGAAACTTCTTTAAGCTCTGAGCTCTGCGGAAATTGAACCACAGACACAGCACTGGGCAGCATTTACTGGGAGAGCACTGATAAATTGTACAATCTGCCAAGAATTAATTCTGTTCCTGAAGAGTCCAGATAACAGCAAAGTGCTGACACGCTTCTTTTCTTTTTTTTTTCCTTGCAGGGGAAGAAGATTCTGGTTTCCTTTGGAAAAGTATTTCCTCTTTATTTCAGGAGAGTCTCAACAGATTAAGACAAAGGCAACCCAAAACTTCTCTTTGGCAGATCATCTTGACAAGAGAAGAGTGAAGTATTTTCAGGCTCATCTGTCCACTTGTCCACTTGTAGTGAATAACATCTTTTTGCACTTTTTGGTGAAATGAGAAGTGTGGTGGGGTAAAATTCACAGAGTTTGGCACCCTCTGAAGTACTCAAATCAGCGGGGAAAATCTGCTTTATTATAGATGTTTTTAGGCTGTTTGTATGTGGGCCATGATCCTTGATTTTCAACGTCTTTGTGCTCTGGATCGCCATGCTGAAATTTTGTAATGGTAATAAAAAAAAAAAAGTTGGTGTTTCAAATTATAAAAGAATTAAATACGGTTAAATTTTAAGCTGTTCTGGCAAGGTGTAATAGCAAAAGGCCATTAAGCGAGCTGTCCATTTATAGAAAACATAAGACATAAAATTCATTTTTAATGGACTGTTTCCATGGAAATGTTCTTTAGTAGAGACATTTTATAGTGTATTAAGCAGCACAAGGAGTGAAGCTGACGGTAGTGGTGGCTGTAATGCAGGGTCTATGGTTTGTAAAAAATTGAAGCCGTTAAAAGGTTTATAGCCAAGAGAGTGAGGAATATTTCAAAGCCGTTTATCACTCACCCGGCAAAATTGAGCGCTAAAACTCAGCACACCTACCGAAGTGGAATCCCCTCATTAGCTCGTTACCCAAATGTCTCAGAAAGAGAGAGAAAATGTGTTCCTTGATTATGGAGGTAATAATAATTATAGATAATTTGTACATCCTCATTCCATTAATTGCTGGAATCTTGAAGCGTTTTCCAAATATTAATTAAATAACTCACTCCACACAGTAAAATTACTCTGCGCAATAAAATCTTGCTTTTATTTGCAACTTGCTCCTTATGCCGGTGCCTAATGGTTATCATTTAATGTTGGAATTTCACTAACATGCTGCTCAGACTGTGGTCTAGGCAGAAGACGCCCATGAATGAGGTTCAGATACAGTCTGGTCCATGTTCCAGAGACTGTAAAAACCAGGTAAGAATGAAAAAGACTGGAAGAAAATGCAGGGAAGGGAAGGGAAGGGAAGAGGAAGAAGGGAAGAGGCTTTGCCTGTTGTTTTGCTTTTCCATACAAAGATGATACCCTGGACATGTTATTTAATTGACGGTGAGTCTGAGGGGCCTGAGACAACATGGTCAAGTGACTCAAAGGGCTCCCCTTTTCTGTGGACTCCCAACAACATCAGGCTTTGATGGGGTGATGAGAATTCCTCCTTTTTCATGAATTACAAGCTCTGAGTGCTTCCTGCGCAGTACAGATCTGAAGGACTAGTCCTATTTTCAGGTTCATGAGAGCCACATGAATTTGAAGCTTCCCTGATCTGAGCTGTTCTGCACTGTGCATTGGCTAAACCCTTGCTTTCAAGCGAGCTGACATGTACCTGTGAGTAGTTCATGGGAGTCTATCTGGAGCCAGTGAGGAAAAGCACCCATGCAATGGATGCTGGAGCAATGCTACCAGAAGTTGAAATGTGCAGCTATGCGAGCGTCTGTAGTCTGGTCATACAGCTGGTGAGATGGAGTTATTTTACCTTCTCTTTGAAATGAAGGCAGGCTTAAATTCCAGCTCTGCTTTGCAACACAAGGCTCAGAGCTGGGCAAAAAATTAAACTACTGAAACGCAGTTAAAATTCAGCCTGGTTACATCTGGGTCTGCCTGTATAGACACAAGTCAGTTTAGGAGAAGCTTTTCATTTGTAAGTTGAGTCTACAGTAAAGACCAGATGTAACAGTATTTTTAAAATACTCTTCAGCACTCTTAAATACTGACACAGCAGGAGCATCCCCTCCTGTTAGAGGTGATTGAGCAGCTGAATAAGGATGAGGGCAACCTCAGCTGATGGCTTATAGCTCATTTCAACCTTCACGCACACGGGTGAGAGCACTTGCTTTCTCCGTGACTACCAGCTCAGTCCTCTGAGTCTGCTGTCCGCACACAGCACAGCAGGAA